>NC_073384.1:37194157-37341657 GCF_028641065.1 Leucoraja erinaceus | reverse complement strand
ATTATGTAGTGCTGGTGAGATTCGATTTCTCATTGTTTAATAAAGCCTGTAAATTTTAGACTTGCTTTGAGTCCATCTTGGTTTCTGTTTTCCCTCATCAGCACACTCTGGTCAATTCAACCTTTTTATCATATCGCACCATAATTCCGAGGTCTAGAACCTAGGGGAATCCCTTTTGTTGTATTCTCTCTCTTGGAAACCGCTCGAGTGGAGTGGTGGCCGTTTGACCCTCCGACAAGGGAGAGAATAACTCGGGCAGTTGGGCCCGAAGTGGAGTAAAGGGAAACGCAAAACCCCTACAGTTTCTGTACAACTCTTTAACACTGAAATTAGTTGCTCCATGCTTTTCCCAGGATCTAAGAGTCCTCTTAAACAATTCATGTCAATTGCGACAACACCGGACTGGGCAGACCAAACTACTCAAAATAAATCTGCTTTTCTTATTCTGAATGGATGAAAAAAACAGTTCCTTGGGGGACATCAGCCTGCCAATTGCTGATAAGTCACATTTGGGATACTGGAGAGAGTTGCAGGGTGTCCTTTAAGCTTTGTGAAGAGTTTCTGAGCTGAATTTTTAAAGCTTTAACCTTGACAACATCCACCAAGTTCAAAGATACAAACTGTGAGGCGACACTTATATTTTGTATAGATAGCCACAAAATGCTGGTGTAACTCAGTGGGATCAGGCATGATCTTTGGAGAAAAGGAATAGGTGACATTTCCAGTTGATATCCTTCCTTAGATTGAGAGACCTAATATTTTGGAAACTAATGTCATACTCTAAAGGATCCAAGAAAACATTCTGACAAAAGTTAGAGGTAACTCTAAGAAGAGTAACTGTAAGTCTAACAAGTGGTAACTTGATAGGATGGTTCAGTTGTCTGATAAACCTGGGAAGAATCTGAAGGTATGTTGCTGTGAAGCATCACTGCTTACATGCAACATGCACAGCGATGCTTTACATGCAGAGAAGATGCACAAGGATGTTTCCAGGACTCGGGGCCTGAGCTATAGGGAGAGTTTGGGCAGGCTAGGACTTTACTCCTTGGAGCACAGGAGGGTGGGGGTGATCTTATAGAGGTGTACAAAATCATGAGAGGAATAGATTAGGTAAACGTACAGAGTTACAAGTAGGGAATCGAGAACCAGAGGATATAGGTTTAAGGTGAGGGGGAAAGATCGAATAGGAATATAACTTTTTTAACACAAAGGATAGTGGGTGTATGGAGCGAGGAGGTAGTTGAGCCAGGTACTATCACAATGTTTAAGACGCATTTAGACCTTGTCCACGGTACAGTGAAAAGCTTTTTTGTTGTGTGCTATCCAGTCAGCAGAGACTACACAGGATTACAATCAAGCCGTCCACAGTGTATACAGGCTAAAGGGAATAACGTCTGGTGCAAGATAAAGTTCAGTAAAGTCCAATTAAAGATAGCCTGAGGTATAGGTATATGGTAGGTCAGGACCATTCTGTAGTTGGTGCTAAGATGGTTCAGTTGTCTGATATCAGCTGGGAAGTAACTGTCTCTGAATCTGGAGTTGTGCGTTATCGCACTTCTGTCCCTCTTGCCCGATGGGAGAGTGGAGAAGAGGGAGAGAGGCGAGACTCATGCTCTAAATGGAGTCAATGGAAGGGAGTTTGCTTTGTGTAATGGTCTGGGCTGTGTCCACAATTCTCTGCAATTTATTGCGGTCTTGGGCGGAGCTGTTGCCAAACCATGCTGCAAAGCATCCCGATAAAAGCTTTACAGTGCATCTATAGAAGTTGGTGAGAGCTGGTGAGAAAATGTTCCCAATGTTGGGCGAGTCCAGAACCAGGGGCCACAGTCTTAGAATAAAGGGGAGGCCATTTAAGACTGAGGTGAGAAAAAATGTTTTCACCCAGAGAGTTGTGAATTTATGGAATTCCCTCCCACAGAGGGCAGTGGAGGCCAAATCACTGGATGGATTTAAGAGAGAGTTAGATAGAGCTCCAGGGGCTAGTGGAATCAAGGGATATGGGGAGAAGGCAGGCATGGGTTACTGATTGGGGATTGTCACAATGACTGGCAGTGCTGGATCGAAGGGCCGAATGGCCTCCTCCTGCACATATTTTCTATGTTTCTATTGTTGGGGACATGCCGAACTTCCTAAGCCTTCTAAGGAAGCAACTCCAGCACTTTGTGCCTTTTTCTGTAAACCAGCACCTGCAGTTGCTTGTGCCTAAATTAATAATTGGAGCTGGTCTGTAGCAAGATACAGTAACGTGTAGTTTATGCAGCTGGATTTTGATCACAGGGTCTTTGGCCCAACTCATCCATGCCAGCCAAGGTGCTTGCCTAAACTAGACCCATTTGCCTACAAGACAGCTTGGAAGTACCTAGTGACTGATAATATTCAAGAATGTAAAGGTACTACGTAATAATGTATAATAAAGCAGAGAGACTGGTCAGTGCTATTAAGATGCATAACTGGATGATGCATTACATGCATAATTCCCACTTGCTATTCTAAATTAGAAGGAAGAAACTGTTCCATGGCATTAATTTTTCAATCTGTAGTCTGTTAGCATTTGAGTTTGCCAGAAATGTCTTTTGGCATCAATTAATGAGTGTGAATGGTTTTCCAAAGTAATTGGATGAGCTTAGAGTCTGGATAGACACCTGGAAGTATGATGTTGTGGCGATCAGTGAAACGTGGTTGCAGGAGGGCTGTGATTGGAAACTAAATATTCCAGGATTTCGTTGCTTCAGGTGTGATAGAATTGGAGGGGCAAGAGGTGGAGGTGTTGCATTGCTAGTCAGGGAAGATATTACAGCAGTGCTTTGGCAGGATAGATTGGAGGGCTCATCTAGGGAGGCTATTTGGGTGGAATTGAGAAGTGGGAAAGGTGTAGCAACACTTATAGGGGTGTATTATAGACCGCCAAACGGGGAACGAGAATTGGAAGAGCAAATATGTAAGGAGATAGCAGATATTAGTAGTAAGCACAAGGTAGTGATTGTGGGAGATTTCAACTTTCCACACATAGACTGGGAAACACATTCTGTAAATAGGCTGGATGGGTTGGAGTTTGTAAAATGTGTGCAGGATAGTTTTTTGCAGCAATACATAGAGGTACCTACTAGAGGAGGGGCAGTGCTGGACCTCCTGTTAGGAAATGAGACGGGACAGGTGGCGGAGGTATGCGTTGGGGAGCACTTCGGGTCCAGTGATCACAATACCATTAGTTTCAATATAATTATGGAGAGGGTCAGAACTGGACCTAGGGTTGAAATTTTTGATTGGAGAAAGGCTAACTTTGATGAGATGCGAGATGATTTAAAAGGAGTGAACTGGGACATTTTGTTTTATGGGAAAGATGTAGAAGAGAAATGGAGGACATTTAAAGGGGAAATTTTAAGAGTACAGAATCTTTATGTTCCTGTTCGGTTGAAAGGAAACAGTAAAAATTGGAAAGAGCCCTGGTTTTCAAGGGAAATTGGACATCTTGTTCGGAAAAAGAGGGAGATCTACAATAATTATAGGCAGCATGAAGTAAATGAGGTGCTTGAGGAGTATAAGGAATGTAAAAAGAATCTTAAGAAAGAAATTAGAAAAGCTAAAAGAAGATATGAGGTTGCTTTGGCAAGTAAGGTGAAAGTAAATCCAAAGGGTTTCTACAGCTATATTAATAGCAAAAGGATAACGAGGGATAAAATTGGTCCATTGGAGAGACAGAGTGGACAGCTATCTGCAGAGCCAAAAGAGATGGGGGAGATATTGAACAATTTTTTTTCTTCGGTATTCACCAAGGAGAAGGATATTGAATTATGTGAGGTAAGGGAAACTAGTAGAGTAGCTATGGATACTATGAGGTTCAAAGTAAAAGAAGTACTGACACTTTTGAAAAATATAAAAGTGGATAAGTCTCCAGGTCCTGACAGGATATTCCCTAGGACATTGAGGGAAGTTAGTGTAGAAATAGCCGGGGCTATGACAGAAATATTTCAAATGTCATTAGAAACGGGAATAGTTCCCGAGGATTGGCGTACTGCGCATGTTGTTCCATTGTTTAAAAAGGGTTCTAAGAGTAAACCTAGCAATTATAGACCTGTTAGTTTGACTTCAGTGGTGGGCAAATTAATGGAAAGGATACTTAGAGATAATATATATAAGCATCTAGATAAACAGGGTCTGATTAGGAACAGTCAACATGGATTTGTGCCTGGAAGGTCATGTTTGACTAATCTTCTTGAATTTTTTGAAGAGGTTACTAGGGAAATTGACGAGGGTAAAGCAGTGGATGTTGTCTATATGGACTTTAGTAAGGCCTTTGACAAGGTTCCTCATGGAAGGTTGGTTAAGAAGGTTCAACTGTTGGGTATAAATGCAGGAACAGCAAGATGGATTCAACAGTGGCTGAATGGGAGAAGCCAGAGGGTAATGGTGGATCGCTGTTTATCGGGTTGGAGGCAGGTGACTAGTGGGGTGCCTCAGGGATCTGTGTTGGGTCCTTTGTTGTTTGTCATGTACATCAATGATCTGGATGAAGGTGTGGTAAATTGGATTAGTACGTATGCAGATGATACCAAGATAGGGGGTGTTGTGGATAATGAAGAGGATTTCCAAAGTCTACAGAGTGATTTAGGCCATTTGGAAAAATGGGCTGAAAGATGGCAGATGGAGTTTAATGCTGATAAATGTGAGGTGCTACACCTTGGCAGGACAAATCAAAATAGGACGTACATGGTAAATGGTAGGGAATTGAAGAATACAGTTGAACAGAGGGATCTGGGAATAACCGTGCATAGTTCCTTGAAGGTGGAATCTCATATAGATAGGGTGGTAAAGAAAGCTTTTGGTATGCTAGCCTTTATAAATCAGAGCATTGAGTATAGAAGCTGGGATGTAATGTTAAAATTGTACAAGGCATTGGTGAGACCAAATTTGGAGTATGGTGTACAATTTTGGTCGCCCAATTATAGGAAGGATGTCAACAAAATAGAGAGAGTACAGAGGAAATTTACTAGAATGTTGCCTGGGTTTCAACAACTAAGTTACAGAGATAGGTTGAATAAGTTAGGTCTTTATTCTCTGGAGCGCAGAAGGTTAAGGGGGGACTTGATAGAGGTCTTTAAAATGATGAGAGGGATAGACAGATTTGATGTGGACAAGCTTTTCCCTTTGAGAATAGGGAAGATTCAAACAAGAGGACATGACTTCAGAATTAAGGGACAGTAGATTAAGGGTAATATGAGGGGGAACTTCTTTACTCAGAGAGTGGTAGGGGTGTGGAATGAGCTTCCAGTGGAAGTGGTGGAGGCAGATTCATTGGTATCATTTAAAAATAAATTGGATAGGCATATGGATGAGAAGGGAATGGAGGGTTATGGTATGAGTGCAGGCAGGTGGGACTAAGGGAAGAAAAAGTTGTTCGGCACGGACTTGTAGGGCCGAGATGGCCTGCTTCCGTGCTGTAATTGTTATATGGTAATATGGTTAATTGTCATACTTTGATCCGACTGAGATGAATCCTATCCCAATTTACACATACCTGTAAATGTATCTCTTCCTCTGGGCATACTGACTTCCTTTTAAATCTAAGGCACTTGAACTAATACTGTGATCAGTCTTCATTTATTACAAGGTTGCAGCCATGGGGAATAGTTGATCTTTCAGCTGCATAAACATTGGTCTGGATGCTAATGTTTGGAGCAATCCCATGGTGTTTATGAAGAAATGATGAAGCTCTCTGTTTATTTGAATAATACTAATTACGTAAATTGTTTAAAGTTAGATTCATAAGTTCATGTTCCAGGAGCAGAATTAGGCCATTCGGTCCATCATGTCTACTCCATCATTCAATCATGGCCGATCTACCTTTCTTTCTATCAACCCCATTCTCCTCATAACCCTGGCCTTTACTAATCAAAAATCTGTCAATCTTCGGCATTAAAAAATATTCATTGACTTGGCCTCCACAGCCGTATGTGGCAATTAATTCCACAGATGTACCACTCTCTGACTAAAGAAACTCCTCCTCATCTCCTTTCTGAAGTTATGTTTTAAGGATAAGGGGGAAGTCTTTTCAGATCGAGATGAGAAAATCATTTTTTTCACAGAGAGTGGTGAAACTGTGGAATTCTCTGCCACAGAAGGTAGTTGAGGCCAGTTCATTGGCTATATTTAAGAGGGAGTTAGATGTAGCCCTTGTGGCTAAAGGGATCAGGGGGTATGGAGAGAAGGCAGGTACAGGATACTGAGTTGGATGATCAGCCATGATCATATTGAATGGCGGTGCAGGCTCGAAGGTAAGAATGGCCTACTCCTGCACCTATTTTTCTATGTTTCTATGTCCTTTTATTCTGAGCCTGTGGCCTCTGGTCCTAGACTTTCCACAGGAGTGGAACCATCCTTGCCACATTCACTCTGTCCAGGCCTTTCACTATTCAGTAAGTTTCAATTAGTTCCCCCCTCATCCAGCCCCATGGCTGTCAAATGTTCATCACATGTTAACTCAATCATTCCTGGGATCATTCTTGTAAGCCTCCTCTGGACTGTCCAACGTCAGCACATCCCTCCTCAGATATGGGGCCCAGAATGGGGTCTCATAGAGATACACAGCGCGGAAACAGGCACTTTGGCTCAGCTTGCCTGAGGCAGCGTGATTGTAGATGGAGTCAATGGTGGGTAGTTTGGTCTTTAGATTCGTGCAGTAGATAAGAGATGGTCTCTGCATCATGTTGGGCAAAGACATTGTGCCTGTTCTTATGGTGTAATGTTCTACGTTATAGTCCACGAGTGTTTAATTGTCTTTACCTTAGACTTTGGAGATATGGAGTGGAAACAGGCCCTTCGGCCCATCGAGTCTGCGAAACCCGCGATCACCCCGTGCACTAACCAACACACTAGGGATAATTTACAATTTACAAAAGCCAATTAACCTACAAGCCCACATGTCTTTGGGGTGTGGAAAAAAAACGGAGCACCCAGAGAAAACCCACGTGGTCACAAGGAGAACATACAAACTACGTACAGGCAGCACACATAGTCAGGGTCAAACCTGGGTCTTTGGCTCTGTAAGGCAGCAACTGTATGATGTTCTCCAGGGATGTTGCCTGATCCGCTAAGTTACTCCAGCACTTTATTTCAGTTTTTGAAACCAGCACCTGCAATTCCTTGTGTCTCCCTTGCAAAGGAAGCAGGAAGGAAAAAGCCCACACCCACCACACCAGAGAGAGGTCATGACCCGGATGATGGAGATGTTAATATCCAGGAGTTACAAGCTGCTAACTTTCTCTACTCTCTCTCACCAACCCAGCAATGAAAAGTGGCATATAGTCCTCCAAATTCTTCTTTCTGAAGTAAATGATGATGTCCTTGGTCTTGCTGACATTGAATAAAGAGCCTGTTGTGGGCGCTCACAACTTTCTCTCTCCTCTCGGTGACATTAACAGGAGTATTGTTCAGTTGTGGCACGGTGGTGCAGAGGTGGAGTCACTGCCTTACAGCGCCAAAGACCCAGGTTTTATCCTGGCCACGGGTGCTGTCTGTGTGGAGTTTGTACGTTCTCCTTGGGACTGCGTGGTTTTTTTCCGGGTGCTCCAGTTCCCTCCCACATCCCAAAGATGTGCAGGTTTGTCAGTTAATTGGCTTAGATGAAATTGTATAAATCGTCCCTGGTGTTAGTGTACGGGTGATCGCTGGTTGGCGCGGACTAGGTGGGCCGAGTCGTTTCTACGCTGTATCTCTCAAGTCTAAAGATTTTAGTTTAGCCGAGTTTAATTCAGTGATACAGCGCGGTAACAGGTCCTTGGTCTTTTTGACATTGAACAAGAGCCTGTTGTTGTTGGATCCACTCAACTTTCTCTTTCACATATGCTGATTTATCACCACGAGTATTATTCATGAGCAGTCAAAGTGGGCTTTTATAGCCTTTTCCACCATCCATCAAGGTGCCATTTCCCAGCACTCTATCCTTTGATCTCCTTGAAATCTATTGATCTCTGTATTTCTTCCTCCATTCAATGGCCGTGGGCCTGCTAGGCTGACTTGGACAGGCGATGTTTTGGGTCGGGATGAGTATTTGATGTGAACTCTTACAACTAAAGTTGGAGAATACTGGGGTGATGTCTGAAAGTATTTTTCTTCACATAAAGGAAACATGTGAGGCCGCATCAGCTAAAAACTTCAAAACTGCGATAAATTAATAGGCTTGGATATAGAGGAATATCAAACCACAGCAGGGCAACGGACATGAGATACAGTTCTTCATGATGAGACAGGCATGATGAGCTGACCTTGTTTCTCCTGTGGCGGAATATCTCTGATTGTAGGCCGGCAATTGTTCACATAGCCATCGCTGCGGGAAATAGATTCAGTGAAGGTACTGACCATTTTCCTTGGTCTCTGCGTGATCATTGATCTCTTAGTGTTTCAATGTTTCTGCTTCACCCATGCTGTTATTCACTCTGTCGCTTTGACCCGTGACATTTACAGGCAGTTTTCACTAGAGACTTAAAAGAGTGGAATGATTGTACTGTGTGATTGCAGATCAGCTTTTGTGGCTAGCACACAAAGTCGTCTGGCTTGAGTGCCATCTTGGCTGAATGGAAACAGGCCGTTCGGCCTACTGAGTCCATGCTGAGCAGCAATCACGCCGCACATTAGCACTATCCTACACACTAAGAAAATTGCAATTTTACCACTGCCAATTAACCTATAAACCTGTACATCTTTGGAATGTGGGAGGAAACCAGAGCACCCGGAGAAAAACCACGTTGTCATAGGTACAAAGTTCAAACTCTGTACAGACAGCACCCATATTCAGGATCGAACCCATGTCCTTCGCACTGTAAGGCAGTACCTCTACTGCTGCGTCACTGTGCCGCCCCATGTGCTTTTTTTCTCATGTATAGAGAGCCAGGATGAGGGTCAGGCAAGATTGGCAATATTTGTGGATTTAGATTTGGGGAATGAATCTACCAGATGGTAGGAGTGTCAATGGGGGAGCAGGCTAGTGGTTGTGAGTGGCATGCTTCCAAGATGGCGCCCAACACAGGAGATTATTTTCATGCTAGCGCAGAAGCAGAGCTACAACCTCATATTACAATCGCTCCACACTCTTAAATTTCTATTCCCACAGCAACATTTCTTACTTTAACTATAGAAACATAGAAATTAGGTGCAGGAGTAGGCCATTCGGCCCTTCAAGCCTGCACCGCCATTCAATATGATCACGGCTGATCATCCAACTCAGTATCCCATACCTGCTTTCTCTCCATACCCCCTGATTCCTTTAGCCACAAGGGCCACATCTAACTCCCTCTTAAATATAGCCAATGAACTAGCCTCAACTACCTTCTGTGGCAGTGAATTCCAGAGATTCACCACTCTGTGTGTGAAAAATGTTTTTCTCATCTCGGTCCTAAAAGATTTCCCCCTTATCCTTAAACTGTGACCCCTTGTCCTGGACTTCCCCAACATCGGGAACAATCTTCCTGCATCTAGCCTGTCCAACCCCTTAAGAATTTTGTAAGTTTCTATAAGATCCCCCTCAATCTTCTAAATTCTAGCGAGTACAAGCCGAGTCTATCCAGTCTTTCTTCATATGAAAGTCCTGACATCCCAGGACAGAACTATGATCTTCTTAAGTGTTTAAGAAGGAACTACAGATGCTGGAAAATCGAGGGTAGACAAAAAAGCTGTAGAAACTCAGCGGGTGCAGCAGCATCTATGGAGCGAAGGAAATAGGGAACGCTTCGGGCCGAAACCCTTCTTCAGACCTATGATCTTCTTAAACTCCTTTCAGATATGTCACTAAACGTTATTCCCTTAACATGTATCTATAAACTGTAAATGGATCGATTGTAATCATGTATTGTATTTCTGCTGACTGGTTAGCACACAGCAAAAGCTTTTCACTGTAACTCGGTACATGTGACAACAAACTAAACTGAACTATTGCTGCTGTTACATTTACTGCAGTTATTAAAAAAGACAAAGACAAAATCAGTTTGTGAAGTAATTTAACAAAGGTGAATTGTAACCTGCTATTTGGCAGTAAATTTGTTTCGAAGCAATGGGAGATTCATAAGATTCAAAGAATTCAGGATAAACATATTCACACAAAAAGGGCACTTCTGCCAAAACTGTGGCTCCCTGAACAGCAAGGAGCACAGAGTGTGGGATTGCAAAAACAGGGAAGATTTGTCTCACACATCGAGAGCTGAATGTGGCAGAAAGTCTTGAATACTGTAAAACGGTAAGAGTGAAATTGAAATGAAAATACAGTTAGGTAAGTAAAAAGGGAATCTTAAGAAATATAAGTATAAATACAAAGTTCAAATAAGTAAAATGAGCGGCACAGTGTCGTAGCTGATAGAGCTGCTGCCTCAAAGCGCCAGAGATCCAGGTTCCATCCTGACATCAGGTGCTGTCTGTGTGTGGAGTGTGTGGGCACCTTCCTGTGTCCCTAGTATGAACGGGTGATTGATGGTTGGCATAGACTCGGTGGGCCGAAGAGCCTGTTTCCATGCTATATCTCTAAAAAAACAAAGCATTTTCAAAGATGTTTTATAGGTACCCACAGAACAAGATGATTAGTTAGGGAAGAGCATGGTCCTGATATAGTCTGTGAGGACAGTTGTAATGTTGTTAATGACAGAAGTGTACACTGTACTCCGAGTGCAGTTTCACTAAAGACTCATGCACCTGTTGTATTGCGTCCCAACTCCTGTACTCAATGTTAAGAAGCAATGTGGTATTCTTTCCGTGACGAGCCAAAACAGAACATGCAGCAGGGAGGTGCTACAAAACTAATTAGCCCGTGGTTGGGACTATTCACCAAATTAAGCAGGTACGCGTGCAGAAGAGGATCTTGTCAAAACTGGGTACTTTTGGCCGGGGAAAATTGTGAATAGTTCGGGATGTTTTCCTTGGAACAGAGGAAGCTGAGGGAGAATTTGGACTGTAGAAAATGATGAGGGGGAATAGATATACTGAATCTATTTAGTGACAGAAAGAAATAATTGATAGAAGGAAGATAGGAAAGATGTCTTACAGTTAGAGTGCAATAGTGGTTTGAAAAGGGACAGTTTCTTCGCAGCTGTTACCAGGCAACTGAATCATCCTATCACCAACTAGAGCGCATTCCTGACCCCCCATCTACCTCAATGGAGACTCTCGGACTATCTTTCATCGGACTTTACTGCACTATACGCTATTCCCTTATTCCTGTATCTGTATACTGTGGACGGCTTGATTGTAATCATGTATGGTCATTCTGTTGACTGGATAGGACACAACAAAAAAGCTTTTCACTGCACCTCGGTACACGTGTCATATACTAAAGCTGTGCTGCAATTGACGTACTTGTTGGGTAAAAAGATGTTGCAGCAAGTTACTCTGACCTTTGTCAGGATGTTATCTTGGATCTTTTAGAGTGCAACTTCAGTTTCCAAAATATTAATTACTTCTTACAGTTTGGGACTGACAGCTTCCCGCGATTCCACTGAAATGACTCCCATTTACAAAGCAGCACTATATCTTTGTCCTTGGCAGGATATTATGCCAAGGTTAAAGCTTTAAGTTCAGCTCAGAAACTCTTTGCCAACTCGCCCTGCACATCTCTATACTTATAAAACTCTGATCTTGGATGTGTTATGTATTTGTGTGTGTGTGTGTGTGTGTGTGTGTGTGTGTGTGTGTGTGTGTGTGTGTGTGTGTGTGTGTGTGTGTGTGTGCGTGCGTGGTGCGTGTGCGTGTGCGTGTGTGTGTGTGTGTGGATGTTCGTGTGCGTTTCACATCTCCTCGAAAACACGTCGCGCTAACAGTGAAATTTTTTACATATTCCAATAGAGATTTACACCACGATGTCAAAATCATCTTATCTGAAAATTTCATGCATTATTTCTCGAGTTATTTATGAAAGTGTTCACAAATCTCAAATAAACGAGATGGTCTCTCTGATGACGTCACAATGGATCTGCCTGCCTCAGCTTGTGCTTGGAGTGATGTCACCCCTGTTCTGTCTTCTGTACTTCTTGGCTTCTTAACTTTGACTTCTTTAAATGCGTCACTTAGCGTTTTTAAATTGCTGCTCAGGTCGTGCTGCGCGCTCCGCTGGGCTCCTTGAAGTTCTGGAACATGGCGGCGGCGGTCATTATTGCGGGGCAGCGCAATGGGACGGTGGCTGTGGCAGCCATTACTCCCTCTGGGAGAGGGCCGTCTATGGAGACCTGCAATTCCTCCGTCGATCGCAGGGACTCGGGGAATCGTGACGCCTTTTCCTCGCTGGTGATCCCAATCCCACCTGCCGATCTGTGGCCGTCATGGGGGCCGACCTCCTCTCCGTCTCCCCCGCCCGATCATCTGTCACGTGGGTGGGTGGGCTTCCCCTCGCGGAAGCCACGATCGGCCGGCCCTCCACTGCTTTTGACCATCCTCAGATCGCTCCCGCCCGCGGCCTCCCTCAGCGCCGCCCGCTTGCCATGGGCCCCTTCAGCCCGCTCGCTGTGGTCCCCGCAGCACGCTCGCTCGCAGCCTGCTCGCCCGCAACCCGCTTGGCTCCCCTCCTCCACTCCCTCCTCCTCCTCTCCCCCCTCCCCAAAATGAATCCCTCTGCCCTCTCCTCCCTCTAATCTCCCCCCCCCCCCCCCTCCTCTCTCCCATTTACTCTCTCCCCCCTCCCCATCCTCTCCCCCTTCCTCCCATCTCTATCCCCCCTCCTCTCTCTCCCCCCCTCCACCTCTCTCCCTCCCTCCCTCTCTCTCTCCTCTCCCCCCCCTCTCTCTCCCCCCTCTCGCTCTCTCCCCCCTTCCCTCCCCTCCTCCTCTCTCTCCTCCCTCTGCCCCCCCCCCTCCACCTCTCACCCCCCCTCCCTACCTGTGTGTGTGTGACGGTGGTTAGTGTGTGTGTGACGCTGCAGGCTGCCCCCCCCCCCGCAACCGCGTGTTGAGGGGATGAGACCCAACAGGTCCCACTTGGTCTAGTCTCCTATAAACTTCACCTCTCTCACCTTATAGCTGTGCTCTCTAGTCTTTGACATTTCCATTCTTAATAACATTGCTGTACAGAGGGACGTGCAAAGGTTTACCGATCTCACTTTTCCCAGTTTACGGCATACACGGTTAATTCCTGACTGCGAACCACCAACAAGAGTCTGCAAGGAAATTATATTTCACCCACCATGTATTAAGGTTGCTCTGGAATACGGCACAGGATATTATATTGTGAGAAGTAATTCACTGTGATGTTTTGACAGATGCTATTTAAGTGAGAACATTATTACTAGTAGAAGTGACATAGCTGTGTGATTATCTGCGTGATTTTAAAGCGCAAGTATCTACAGAGAAAAAATATATATTTATTGCCCCATTATGAAAGCAAGCAAGTGGTGATGTAAAACCAGGCTGCGACAGGGGAAAGAAACGGCTGTTAATGTACTCGAGTGCTTCCCATGGTGCGGTTGCAGAAGCATGAGTTGCCACCACGGATCTGTACCTTCAACAGACGGCACACCATGTGTTGGGAGCAAACTGGAGAAACACACCTGGGGGCATGAACATCGAATTCTCCCAATTTTGTTAGTCCTTGCTGTCTCCTCCCCTTCCTCAGCCCCCCTGCTGTCTCCTCCCATCCCCCAGCCTTCGGGCTCCTCCTCCTTTGTCCTTTCGTGTCCCCGCCCACCCCCGCCCCCGATCAGTCTGAAGAAGGGTTTCGGCCCGAAACGTTGCCTATTTCCTTCGCTCCATAGATGCTGCTGCACCCGCTGAGTTTCTCCAGCTTCTTTGTGTAACCCTCGTATTCCAATTGGGTAGCTCACAACCCAACGGTATGAAGGTTGGGTCGGTGGGGGCGCTGCACTGGCGGCAGCCCTGTCAGCAGCGCGTTAGTTTTTTTCAACTTTTTTAATTTTTTTGGTATGTTTTGAAGTATGTTTTTAATGTTCCTTCGTGTGTTTTGTGTGGGGGGTGGTGTGGGAGGGTGAGGGGGAAACCGTTTTGGTCGCCTCCTCCAAGGAGAGGCGACTTTTTCCAGGTCGCCTCCCCCGTGGCCTAACAGCGAGGATCGGCGCGGCCTTTCCCGGAGACGCGTCCGGGGCACGGGGCTCCGGCGGCGGGTGCAGCGTGGACTGTCAGCACGGAGCTGGGGCTCGCTGGAGGGGAGCGCTCCGTTTCGTTGGCCCGCAGCAGACGGCAGCCTGAAGCCGCGGTCTGCACAGCTCCAGCTGGCGCGGCGTCTACAGCCCGGGATCCCTCGTGGGGGACCCGGGGGGAAGAAGGAGCTTCCACCGCTGGCCCGCGGCCGTCTTCTACCGCGAGTGCGGTATGGACTTAACACCACCCCTGGAGGGGAGCTTCGACCGCCGGCTCTGCAGACTGCGGTGCTTACGGCTGCGACGTGGAGGGAACTTTAAATCTTCGGCCGCCGGCCTATACCAACTAAAAGCTGTGGTCTCCGGTGCGGATGAGCCGACTCTGGACTTACCTGGACTTGTACCTTGTCCTTACCATCTGGACGCCCGCAGCGACTGCTGCGGAGGGTTGAGGTCCCGACCACGGGGGAAAATGGAGGAGGACTGGCCAAATTGTGTGCCTTCCACCACAGTGATGAATGCTGTGGTGGATGTTTATGTTAACATTTCATTGTGTTTTTGTGTGTGCTCTTTATCATTGTATCGCTGCTGACATATCATTTCACTGTGACAAATAAACCATTGTATTGTATTGTATTGTATTGAACGTTGAATTCTCCAATTTTAGGTAACTAAAACAACATCTGAAAGATGTTTGGACAGGTTGCATGGATTTAGGGGAAAGATTTACACGTGACAATACACTAAACTGAACTAGTGCTGCTGTTACATTTACTGCAGTTATTAAAAAGACAAAATCAGTTTGTGAAGTGATTGAACAAAGGTGAATTGTAACCTGCTATTTGGCAGTACATTTGTCTCAGAGCAATGGGAGATTCAGAGAGGAGATTCAAAGAATTCAGGATAAACATATTCATACAAAAAGGGCACCTGCCAAAACTGAAGTTCCCTGAACAGCAAGGAGCACAGAGTGTGGGATTGCAAAAATAGGGAAGATTTGTCTCAGACATCGAGAGCTGAATGTGGTAGAAAGTCTCGAATACTGTAAAATGGTAAGAGTGAAAATGAAATGAAAATACGGTTAGGTTAATTACAGTTAAATGAAAATACAGTTTTGGGAGCTGTCGGGGCAGACAACGCTTCCAGTCCAAGCAGCGGACAGGTCGGTGAGTCCAATCCTAGTGATGACTCGACTGGCAAGACCGACGTCAGGCAGAGCTATAGTGATGTGTGACTCCATTGTCCGAGGTGCGGACTGGAGATTCTGTGCCGGCAGGTGAGATTCGAGGATGGTCTGTTGCCTCCCTGGTGCCAGCCAGGGTTTAAGATATCATGGACCGACTTCAGAACATCCTCGAGAGGGAAGGTGAATAGCCGGCAGTAGATGTACATGTGGGCACAAATGACGTTTCGTGTCGAGACCATTCTTCAGACCAGAAGACTGAGTCTGAAAAGTCTTGACCCGAAACGCCACCCATTCCTTCTCTCCAGAGATGCTGCCTGTACAGCTGAGTTACTCCAGCATTTTGTGTCCATCTTTGGTGTGGCAGTTGTCTCATTTCATCGGCTTCGTGTATTGCATGCCTAGAAGAGACGCGTTATATAATATATGTTCATATAATTGCGTTTGAAAATCAAGAATAAGCCTATCTATCACGACTGCTTCAAAACCACAATGCGGGCTGCATTCTCGAGATGAAAGATGTTTGATTGACCCGCCATCCTGTGCGCCTGTGTTGAGGTGTTGTCGCTCATAAACAAATTGTATATTGTCTATTGTCAATTGCAGGACAGCTTTAGTTTATGTCACATGTACCGAGGTGCAGTGAAAACTTTTTTGTTGTGTCCTATCCAGTCAGCAGAAAGACCATACATGATTACAATCAAGCCGTCCACAGTGTACAGATACAGGATAAAGGGAATGTGTTTAGTCTCCAATGAGGTAGATGGCGGGTCAGGAACGCTGTCTAGTTGGTGATAGGATGATTCAGTTGCCTGGTAACAGCTCAAACCACTACTGCACTCTTAACTCTAAATTCAGTATATCTATTCCCCCTCATCATTTTGTGCAGTCCAAATTTTCCTTCAGCTTCCTCTGTTCCAAGGAAAACATCCCCAACTATTCACAATTTTCACCAGCCAAAAGTACCCAGTTTTGACAAGGTCCTCTTCTGCATGCGTACCAGCTTAATTTGGTGAATAGTCAATCATCAATTGACGAATTTGTAGGGTAAAAAGCTGCTGCAGCAAGTTACTCTGACCTTTGTCAGGATGTTATCTTGGATCCTTTAGAGTGCAACTTCAATTTCCAAAATATTAATGTCGCCTCACAGTTTGGGACTAAAAACTACCCGTGGTTCCTCTGAAATGACTCCCAATTTACAAAGCAGCAGTGTATATTTGACCTTGGCAGGATTCTGTGTCAAGGTTAAAGCTTTAAGTTCAAATCAGAAACTCTTTGCCAACTCGCCCTGCACATCTATCTATCTATCTATATATAAAACTCAAATCAGTCCGCCTGCCGTCCGGCTGCATTTCTTCCTTTGATTCATTGCCACGCCCAATCCAGACGCTCAATCTCCGAGATATTTTCCATTTCGGTAGAGATTTCGCTTTTCTTTCTAAGTATCCGCTCCTCATTTCATTTCGTCGTGTTGAAGTACATGTTTTTAATCAAATCCTTCTCCCCCCCCCCCCCCCCCCCCACCCCCAAGGATTTCAAAAATAAACAGGCTTCTCCATTTACATGTCAGCTTCCAACACACTTCGAAACAAAGTTGCAAGAGAGGAACACTGAACTTTTCACTGCTGTAGCAGGCAGGGGAGGGCTGCAATCTTACATTTGGGAATGGGCTCAGTTCCAATGGAGGAGACGGGTGCATGGTGGAATATTGGGTTGGGGGATCACACCATTGGGGGAGCAGACCCAACGGGTCTGCACTTGGTCTAGTATACCTATAAAACTCTCATCTGCGAGTTGGGGGCTATGCATGAGTGGATAAGGAGGGGATGGGGTAAAAGGAGCAAATGAATAATATTAATATAATATCAAGGGGAGTGGTTAGTGTGTGTGTTTAGGGGGTTTTTAGTGTGTGTGTGTGACGCCCCAGGCCGCCCCCCACCTCCCCACAACCGCGCGTTGAGGGGACAGGACCCCACTTGGTCTAATATACCTATAAAACTCTCATCTGGTATGTATGTTTGCATGTGTGCATGTATCCGTGTGAGTGTATGTGTCTTTCTAACTTTGTCAAAACGCCATGCGCTAGCGCAGAAATCTTCCCAGATTATTAATCACATTAACCCCGTCGACAAAATAAACTGCTTCACTTCACATTTCATGCTTCATTTCACAAGTTATACCGTAAAAAAATAGCGAAAAACAACTTTTTAAATGGCAAACCTCCTTTAACCCGCTTTGAGTGACGTCACAAAGGGGGGGGGTGGTCGACCACCAGCTTCCAGTGACGCCAGGAGGAGGGCCACATTTAAATTAACGTTACACTTTTTCCGACCTGGGCTTCTATCTGTGACGCCCAGGCTGGCCTTTTATGCGGCTATCAAGGTGACATCGAGACTGCGGCGGTGAGGGTATATCTCCTGGGGAGGTTAGGAAGGAGAATGGGGGATTGAGGGCGAGGAGTGGGTAGGGAGGGTAGTTGCCAAGTATACACTCCCTCTCTCGCCCCCTCCCTCTTTACCCTTCATCCCCCTCTCTACCCCCTCCCTATCTATCCTCACTCCCACCCTCTCTACCCCCTCCCTCGCCCTCTCCCTCTCTATCCTGCACTCTAACCCCTCCCTCTCCCCCCTTGCTCTCTTGGTAAAATGTTAGAGACAATTATTAAAGAAACACTAACGGGGCACTTGGATAAACATGACTTCATCGGACAGAACCAGCATGGTTTTGTGAAGGGGAAGTCCTGTTTAACGAATCTGCTCGAATTCTTTGAGGAAGTAACAACCCGGGTGGATAAAGGGGAACCGGTGGATGTGGTATACTTGGACTTCCAAAAGGCTTTTGACAAGGTGCCACAATAAGAGACTATTGCTAAAAATAAAAAATTATGGGATTGGGGGTAATATATTAGCATGGGTAGAGGATTGGCTAACAAATAGGAAGCAGAGAGTGGGGATAAATGGTTCATACTCGGGATGGCAACGGGTAACTAGCGGGGTTCCGCAAGGGTCGGTGCTGGGACCCCAGTTGTTCACAATTTATATAAATGATTTGGAGGAGGGAACCAAGTGTAATATATCAAAATTTGCGGACGATACAAAAATGGGAGGAAAAGTAGGGGATGAGGAGGATAGGAAGAGTCTGCAAAAGGATATAGATAAGCTAGGTGAGTGGGCAACAACTTGGCAGATGAAATTTAATACTAATAAATGTGAAGTCATTCACTTTGGGAAAAAAAATGATAGGGCAAGTTATTTTCTAAATGAGGAGGAGCTGCGTTGTAATGCAACGCAAAGGGATCTAGGGGTATTAGTACATGAATCACTGAAAGTTAGTATGCAGGTGCAGCAAGCAATCAGGAAGGCCAATGGAGTTTTGGCCTTTATTGCTAGGGGGATTGAGTATAAAAACACGGAGGTCTTGCTGCAGCTGTACACAGTATTAGTGAGACCACATTTGGAATACTGTGTACAGTTCTGGGGTCCATACTTAAGAAAGGATGTACTAGCCCTGGAGGCAGTGCAGCGAAGGTTTACAAGATTAATTCCTGCAATGAGGGGATTGACATATGAGGAAAGGTTAAGTAGGCTGGAACTCTACTCTTTGGAGTTTAGAAGAATGAGAGGCGATCTCATTGAAACATATAAGATCGTGAGGGGCCTTGATCGGGTGGATGCACCGAGGATGTTCCCAATGATCGGGGAAACTAGAACTAGGGGACATAGTTGCAGAATAAGGGGGGGGTCTTTTAAAACTGAGATGAGGAAGAACTTCTTCACCCAGAGGGTGGTTAATTTATGGAATTCACTGCCCCAGGGAGCAGTGGAAGCAGAAACTTTAAATATATTTAAGACTAAAATAGATGGTTTGTTAGCTGCCAAGGGGATAAGGGGCTACGGGGAGAGGGCAGGGATATGGACCTAGGTATGGTTAGTATAGTAAGACCTGAGTGAGCTCCTGGACAAGTGTCGATCGCCTAGATTGGGGTCGGAGAGGAATTTCCCGGATTTTTTTCCCGAATTGGACCCCAGGTTTTTATCCGGTTTTTTTGCCTCCCCCCACGAGGTTCTTGGGGTGGTTAGAGGGGTGATAGCGGTATAAAGGGGAGGGTAGTGTCTTGTGTTCTGTGTCTCTGTGTCCCTCCTCTTTGTCTACTGTTTGTGGGTAAGTGTGTCCCCCTCTGTTAGTGTTCAGCCATGAGCGAATGGCGGTGCGGGCTCGATGGACCTGGTGGTCTGCTCTCGCACCTACTTTCTATGTTTCTATGTTTACTACCCCCCCCCCCTCCCTCTACTCCCCTCCCCTCCCTCCCTACCCTCCCCCCTCCCCCTCCTTCTCTCCCCCTCCTTCTCTACCCCCTCCCCCCCTCTCTCCCCTCTCCCCCTCCCCCTCTACCCTCTCCCTCTCTACCCCCTCCTCTCTACCCCCCCTCCCTCTCTATCCCCCCTCACTCTATCCCCCCCCCCCACTCTATCGCCCCTCCCTCTCTACCCCCCTCCCTCTCTATCCTCTCTCACTCTATCCCCCCTCCCACTCTATCCTCCCTCCCACTCTATCGTCCCTCTCTACTGCGCAAAGTACTTATGATACAGAGTAATTCTATATCATAACAAGTAGCAATGTTACAAAATTTTGAGATTTAAAAAATCAAGTCTGCAATTTATCCCATCAGATAAAGCATAACAATAAGTTTAATTTGACACCTAATTCACTTTCATATCTCAATTAATAGAAAAGTTATGGCCATTTTCATACTCGGAAATTAGCATCTTGTTCCCTATTGATTTTCTATGGACATAACAAAAAAGCTGTGATCGTGGACAGTCAAAAGCACATAACCTTCTTAAAAATTAAGAGAACTGAATGAAATTTTCAGTTATCATAGATTGAATCATTCTGAAACAAATATAAAATAATCTAACTTGGATGACCTGAAATTAAAGCATATAATTAGTTAGTTACCCAATTGTAGCTAATTTCAAACTTCAATTTACTAGATCTAAACATCTATCCATTTCTTAATAAATGATTAACATTTTTAAATAGCCCAAGTGTCCAAATAATATTCACAAATAATTCACAATAAAACATGATTTTTAAATCTCATTTACATCAATTTATAGGCCAAATGGAAGGAATTTAGTGTTCATTTGCTGTAAATTAAAGTCAATTTAAATCGGCTTTCTAGTGGGTTCATGTGGAACGCGCTGGTTTAGAACGTTCACATTGCGCTAGATTTATGCCCTCACATGCCCAGAAAAATACTGCGGGATATAAAGAGCCCAAAATGAGCTACTCGCTCTAGAAAACTTTATACACAGGGTTATATACATGCCCCATTTAATGTAAAAATAAGGTACATACCTTTAATTGTTTGCTTTATAAAACCCTGGGGCTGCGAGAGGTTGCGAGTTTAGAGAGTGATTTTTAAATTACTCTAACTATTTTACAAGGCCATAAAAACTAATAATACCTTTTGCAACGGGGTCTTTCAGCGATTTTCCATTAATGATTTACTAGGCTGAACATTTTCGATTGCAACAGCCTAGTAAAAATCCCGTTTTAAACCCGCCCCCTCTAAACAGCGCCAAAATCACACACCCGGCCCTGCTGGACTTCTCCATGAGACCCTTTGCACTGCGGACAGCTCGCTCTGCCAGTCCATTCGATTGGGGGTATTCCGGACTGTTGGTGATGTGCCTAAAATCCCATCCCAAAGTCCTTGAAACGCTGACTTGTGAATTGGCCACCATTGTCAGACATGAAGGTTTGAGGTACCCCATGGACAGAAGAATGCCTCGCAGGTTTCTTGACGACCGTGGCAGCGGAAGCTGTTGGGAGCAGATCGATCTCAAACCAGGAGTAAGAGTGGTGGGGCAGATGCTCAGCCACGATTCAGGTACGTTTTGTAACATACCTTTAACAAGTACTTTAATTTGTATACAGTATCTAGCCACAGGCTTGCTGACCCGTCCTGCACACATGCGGTACAGGCCTTCAGCTGTGTCTCTCATAGGAGATGTCGCCACAGGCACGGCCTCCATCGGGAGTTTCTTAGCAGGTGATGACTCAACATGCACATCTTTCGCAGGGGATTTGTCGACCGGCTTTACAGGGGTCTTCGTCATCGGCAGTCCTTTTGCAGGTACGGAAACAAAGTTCTGATTGCAGAACTGCTCACCGTCTGCTGTCACATGCCCCTCATTCAGATAGTTGTTTCCATCCTCTGTCGATAACACATCATCTGAGTCATCTACATCATCATACTGAACCTGCCTCAATGGCACTTGGCTCATTTACTGGCAGAATATGTCATCGGTTCCGTCTGTATAGACCTCCGCCAGATTGAATCAAATAAGACCTTGGTTTGGACACACCTCCTTGATTGTGCCCATATGGTCATACCCCTTCTGGGTTTGGAATCGGACCGCCTGGCCCTCCGACAATGGTTGGATAGGACAACTAGCGCCAGTTTTTTACGCTGCAGATGGACCTGGGCTAGCAGACTTGTGGTTGGAGCAGCTGCTTCGAGACTGGAAGTTATCCTGGTCTGTCTGGAGATGAGTAGCTGAGCTGGCGAGCCGAGTGTGGGATCACGTGGAATGTTGCAGAGATTGAGAAGAACCAAAAACACGACAGACCCGGCCCTGCTGGACTTCTCCATGAGCCCCTTTGCACTGCGGACAGCTCGCTCTGCCAGCCCGTTCGATTGGGGGTATTCCGGACTGCTGGTGATGTGCCTAAAATCCCATCCCAAAGTCCTTGAAACGCTGACTTGTGAATTGGCCACCATTGTCAGACATGAAGGTTTGAGGTACCCCATGGACAGAAGAATGCCTCGCAGGTTTCTTGACGACCGTGGCAGCGGAAGCTGTGGGGAGCAGATCGATCTCAAACCAGGAGTAAGAGTCAACCAGGGCCAAGTATTGGTTGCCACGCCAGTTGAAAATGTCAGTAGCCACAAAAGACCACGGCAAGTCAGGAACGGGTGCTGCAAAAGGAGCTCTTTCTGCTAATGTGGAGCCATGCTGTTGCCCCACAGTGCAGGACTGCACCCTCGGGCGTATATAACCTGTTTTGTCAGAAAAAACATCCTATTTGCTCATTGCACCATAGCTTCAGAACCAGTGAGAAAGTTTAAAGATTTAAAAGTTACAAAATGGATTCAGGTGTAGATTTAGAAGCAATAAAATGAATGGTTAACCTTTCTCCTATTACACTAACAAGGCTACAGCACTATAACAGAAATACTTTCACCTTTCTCCTCTTACACTAGCAAGGTTACAGCATCATAACAGAAATGTTTTCGCCCTTCTTCCATAACACTAGCGAGATAACAGCACCAAACATTATTTTTTTCTCTATGATATAAACAATCAAGAGAATGTTCAGACGCTTGGCTCTTACCCGTTACTCTACAAGATTGTAATGTGTGTCAACAAGGTAAAAAAACCAAGTGCTTGAATCTGCAAAAAATAGCTTCTTCAGCATAACGACAAAAGGTAGAGCCAGTCAACCTAACAGGCAAGAGCTGTACAATGCTCTGTTAGATAAAGTATTACTGAATTGCTGATTATTGGGGTATAAATATATCTGATTGAACATTACCTCTTTGTGTGTGGATAAAGTGACTCTATAGTCTGTATTTTACATACTTTTTATCAGCATGCGTAAGGGTATACTGTCACACCCGCCTGGGTGAAATAAAGATTTTACTACTTTATTACTAATTTTTGTGTTGTTATCTGTTTGAAGTAAAAACAAACCTTTACATTGGCGTAGTCGAGCAGGATTTTGCTGGAAACTATCTCTGAAGACTGAGTAAGAGGCTACAGTTTGGCCGGGATCTCGAAGGGAGTAGAAAGTACACTACGGACCTCTTGAGTCTGAACTCTTGAGAGTGCCCGGGAACACTGTCCGAAGTTGATCTGGTTCTCTCCCAAGATCTTTGACAGATAACGTAAGGTAAGACAATTTTTGTGATTGTTGATTAAGTTCAGACTAAATAGGCTGTCTGAAATATAAAGCCGATATTGAGCCGAGTAATGGGACAGGCTCTGGATAAGAGTGATGTGGGAGCTTTGGTACATGTGGAGCTTCGGTACAGCATATGTATTATTTCGATCCAGGAAAACATAAAGATTACATAATGAATAGATTTAAAAAAAGAGAATATTGTTGGCCAACATAATGTTAAACAATTGGTATGCAAAAATGGAAACCTAAGCAAAATATCCCCAGGGACCCCATGTCTGGCATGGCAACCCTGTTACAGAGAGAGGGGGGATGAGGAACAAATTCGGGGCGAGAAACAAAATTGGAAATAGTGTAGACCACCTCCCCCATGCCCTGGCCACCAGTCATTAACAGCAGGAGCTACCCCACTAAGATCCCATGAAGGGGAAAGGGCTCCGGTACTCCTACGGGGAAGGGCACCCCCAGAAGAAGGAAGAAGTGATAAGGAAGATGAGGAAGAACAAGGGAGAGGGCTTAAGGCAGAAGAGGGAGAGCAGTAATGAATCCAGCAGTGAGAGAGTTAAATAACACAGCACCAGTGAAAGAGAAACAGCAGATAAATCAAAGACTAAAAAAGGAAAAAGCAGGATGTCAAGCTGGTGGCTTTCAAGGCACTGTATCTTAACTACACCTCAAGAATCTGAGGCTGCTCACTGCCCTAAGAACTTTAACATTTTGCAGCCGGCAGTCGGCACAGTTTAAAACAAACTTGAAACAAAAGACTGTAACCTGTTTGCAAATACAGAGCTCGTCTCCCTGATGGAGGGAGAGGGGAAAGTCTGTGAGTAACCCTGAATGACAGGGAATTGGGCAATATCTGGGATTGGTTAATTTCTACTGGCAGCGGATACATTAATCTACTCATTGCTGGTGTCTCTTGCAAGGCACCGCAGCAATTCTCTCTCACTCCAACAAGAAGACTTTCGCAACATAAAAACAGCGCTTGCTACTGCACCAGCTATTGCACACCTTAGCCCTCCCAGTCCAACTGGCCATTATTAAGTGCAATGCCCATACAGGTGGCCACAATGAAGTCTCCCGGGGGAATGCCCTGGCTGACATTACTGCCCACACAGCAGATTACGAATTCTGCACATTGGTCCCCATAGAACCAAAGATTATAGTAGACAGAACAGCTCTGTCAGACAAAGGAATGTAAAGATAATTAATGTAAAGTTCTGCCATGTAAAAAGATCTTTGGAAACGAGAGGGCTACGCCGTTGACCCTTTGACGGGCCTCTGGCTCACCCCTCTCGGACAAATTTGTGTAGCTGATGTTTTTCTTTTACACTATATACACTCCCTTATGCAAGCTGATAAGGAGGGAAGAGAATGTGGATTGTAGCTTACACTTTGAAGCTTTAATGAAATGACCTGTGTCTAAGAGGGAGGAGCAGTAGCAGCAGCAACAGAGAGAGAGAGAGTCGAGTGGTATATAAGGGATGTGTAAAGGTGTGTTTTGGGTTGAGATCGTTCTTCAGTATGTGTTGTATTTATGAACAAAGTATGAATATTTTTGGGTGTATCAAAGTTTTAAGAGTTTTGCATGATTTCCTTGAGGAGTGTATAACTGCGTTTTACTCTTGAGTGAGAATTTTATTGTGTGTGAATATCTGAGATACAGCATATTGCATGAGGTATGGAAATTTGTGAGTGAATGTCACCGAAAAGAGGGCGTAGAGTGAGTGCAATTAAAGACTGTTACTTGTTTGTGGAACCAGTTCTGGGTGAATGTTGAATTAATCCTATAATTCAGATGAAGTAGGATGACATTGAATGAGCTTGCTCATTTATGTGATACATTTTTGTAGAGTCTCATGTGCTTTAAAAGGTGGTGTCGCTTTAAGAAGTTGCAATTGTGTGGGAGTGGAGCCACACACAGTTATTTTCTTTTGAAGAAAGACTAGATAGACTCGGCTTGTACTCGCTAGAATTTAGAAGATTGAGGGGGATCTTATAGAAACTTACAAAATTCTTAAGGGGTTGGACAGGCTAGATGCAGGAAGATTATTCCTGATGTTGGGGAAGTCCAGAATTAAGGGTCACAGTTTAAGGATAAGAGGGAAGTCTTTTAGGACCGAGGTGAGAAAATCATTTTTTCACACAGAGAGTGGTGAATCTGTGGAATTCTCTGCCACAGAAGGTAGTTGAGGCCAGTTCATTGGCTATATTTAAGAGGGAGTTAGATGTGGCCCTTGTGGCTAAAGGGATCAGGGGGTATGGAGAGAAGGCAGGGATGGGATACTGAGTTGAATGATCAGCCATGATCATATCGAATGGCGATGCAGGCTCGAAGGGCCGAATGGCCTACTCCTGCACCTATTTTCTATGTTTCTATGTTTCCTTTGCTCTCTGGAAATGCATTGGCTATCTATGTGGAAATTAACTGTTTATTCTCTGTCTTCTCAACTTTTATTAAGCAGCAGATGTGGCTCAGCAAAGAGATTGTTCATTTTCTTTGCCGCATTACCTGGCATTAGGATTGGTGACCTTATCGGTATTTTAACTTTGATTTTTTCCTATTTCTTACCTTTTGAATTGCAATCAAGAGCTGAATTGTGCACTGGCCATGTGGTTTTCAGATTGAGGTGTTGGATGAGAATTGGAAATGCCTTCATCTCAGAAAAAAATCTGTTAATTTGAAATTGTGAGTTTGGGGAGATGTAGACTGTAAGAATTGGGAATCATTTTTAAATTGTTTTTTCTTTGTAAAGACCTATTATTTAAAGGGTCTGCCTTGTAGGTAGTTAAAGAGTTTAAGTAAAGCCTTGACTGAGACTGGACAGTACCTTAGTGATGAATTAATTACACATGCACAGCAATTGACCCGAACCTTGTCAGTCCTACAGAAACCACTGAACCAGAGAAATGTAGAAACCACTATCAGCTGACCATAACGGCGAATCCTTACAACCAGGAGATCACGAACTGAGGGAGAACGGTGGAAGGAGCCTTTCCAAGTACTACTGACTACACCTACAGCAGTGAAGGTCGAAAATAGACCTCGTTGGATACACCTAACCGATTGCGAAACAATTGGAAACTGGAAAAAGGAAGTATGAACTTGGATGTCCTCCTGCAAGACTGGAGGTAAAAGGAAGCCATACAAAAAAATAAAAAAGGGCAGTATTTACAGTATCTTGTTAAAATCAGCCATGAATATAAGCAAACGCATTGCACTGAATTATATATGTGCCTCCCTAATCATGGATACCAGGAACGAGTCTCCCCCTGGTTGAATAAACTTGAATAATTAACAGTGACCCCTTATTTGTTCTTTGGGGTCCCGGGACTAGGAATAATGATCCACCTCTCTTAAAATCAAAGGGATCAATTTGAGATGGGAAACACCTCTGAGTCACACTTATCTGTAGTTACTAGACCTCCAGTAACAGCGAAATAAATAGGAAACATGATTAAATGGTTGAAGGACAAACAGACAATTCATGTTTTAAAGTTGCCAATGACACAGAAGGAAAGATCACATGGGTCAGAAAGTAATGGGACACTATGAAAACCAACAGCCGCCTATTGAGAACCACCAAGGTTACCAATGGCTCTGGTCCAAGTACCCTATGAACTCAAATCAAATCAAATCAACCTTTATTGTCATCTTGCAAAGCAACAGTTGTACAGTGCAAAATGAGAAGACCTTTCCCAGGGAATACCGGAGCATCGCACATGAAACTTAAAACATTTCACACATAACAACAATAAAAACAATCCAGTCCCTGATGAAACAGTATAAATAGTTAAAAGCAGGTAAAACAGCAACATTAAAATACAGTAAAACCAATCATTAAAATGTCCAGGGTAGCTGATTTGAGCGGCCAGTGCCAGTTATTAAAATGTCGGTGCAAAGTCGCAGAATCAGGTGACTGTGAGTACAGAGTGACTATTTAGCAGCCCCACAGCCTGTGGTAGGAAGCTGTTTAGCAGTCTTGTAGTTCGGGCTTTGATGCTACGGTATCTCTTGCCTGTTGGCAGGAGATCCAGGTGTGTGTGGAGGGGGTGCAGTTTGTCTTTAGCTATTCTCAGAGCTTTTTTCAGACAGCGGCTCTGGAACAGTTCTTGTACCGAGGGTAGGGAGACGCCAATGACCATCTCTGCTCCCCTCATTACCCTCTGCAGAGCCTTCCTGTCTGAGCAGTTGGAGTTGGAGTACATGTTTATGTAGTACGTGAGTCCAGACTCCACCGTTTACAAAGTTACAAAATTGATTCAGCTGTAGATTTAGAAGCAATAAAATGGATGCTTAACCTTTCTCCTATTACACTAACAAGGCTACAGCATTATAACAGAAATGTTTTCGCCCTTCTTTCATAATACTAGCAAGATAACAGCACAAATACATGAATGTTTTTCTATATGATATAAACAATCAAGAGAATGTTCAGACACTTGGCTCTTACCCTTTACTCTACAAGATTGTAATGTGCATCAACAAGGTAAAAAAAAACAAGTGCTTGAATTTGCAAAAAAATAGTTTCTTCAGCATAACCATATATGGGCTAACCTTTCCTCTATCGGAAGAACCTGTCAACCCTAGCAGGTAAGAGGCTGTACAATGTTCTGTAAGATAAAGTATTGCTGAATTTCTGATTATTGGGGAATAAATATATCTGATTGAACATTACCTCATTGTGTGGGGATAGAGTGACTCTATAGTCTTTATTTTACATACTGTAAGAGTTTACTGTCACACCCGCCTGGGTGAAATAAAGATTTTACTACTTTGTTACTAATTTTTATGTTATCTATTTGAAGTAAAAACGAACCTTTACACCAGGATGACCTCTGTTCACAGCGTTAAAGTACTTCTGTTGGAGTGAAGTCGGGATCACTGACTTATAGCCTTTTTTGATAACCCACCTTCAATGGCCAGTTTGTCTCAGACAGAAAAGTAAGGCCGAACAGCAAGCGGAAGCGAATGCTGATTACCAGGCCATCCTTGATAGATGATGGAGGCAAGCATCTGCAGGGTAAAAACTGACGCAGAAGGCGTACTAAGACCGTTCTAGTTGTCCTCTCCAACCATTGTCGGAAGGCCAGGTGGTCCGTCTCCAAACCCAGAAGTCCAAAGGTCGATGGAATAGTTCTGCAGGCACATTCTATTATCACACAAAATGTGCAGAATAGTGAGCCAATGGCTACCTTAACAGTAAACAACAAAGTGATCAAGATGAAAATTGACATTGGAGCAAAATGCAATGTCTCGGGAACAGTTCAATCATTTGAGGAACGTAGAGCTATTAAAACCCACCAGTGTTACTCTTCTCACGTATGGGGGAAGCAAGGTCACTATGGTCGGTATTGTGAAGCTGCAGTGCCACTTAGGTGATCAACCATACAGGTTGCGATTCTATGTCGTCGATTGCAATGTAATCCCACTTCTGACACCATGTACAAAGTACTTATGATACAAGAGTCATTATGTATCACAATAAGTACTTTAATTAATATACATACAGAGACCATCAAGATGAGTACTGTGGACTCCAAATCGTAAATTAAAACCGAAAAGCAGCATGGCTGCCTGCATGCCACAAGGTGGTGGCGTGGAAAACCTGACATGGATTATGGATGTCATTAGCAGCAATACCAGACACGGATAAAATCAGCAATACTGTTTGATCTACATCTACCCCCCCTCCCTCTCTACCACCCGTCCCTCTCTACCCCCTCCCTCTCTAGGGATTGAAGAGGGAGGGTGAAGAGGAGGAGAAGCGAGTGTTGGGGATGAGGAGAAATGAGCCACGCCTGCGCAGTTGGGAGCAATGCATGAGTGGTGCAATATTGTGTTGGGTGAATGGGTTACGTTGGGGTATCGGGTGAGTGGTGGAATATTGCGCTAGGGGAGCAGACCTATAAACTTCACCTCTCACACATAGCTGTGCCCTCTATTCTTTGACATTTCCATTCTTAATAACATTGCTGTACAGAGGGACGTGCAAAGGTTTATCAATCTCACTTTGACAAATTTCCCAGTTTACGGCATACACGGTTAATTCCTGACTGTAAGTCACCAACAAGAGTCTGCAAGGAAATTATATTTCACCCACCATGCATTAAGGTTGCTCTGGAATGTGGCACAGGATATTATATTGTGAGAAGTAATTCACTGTGATATTTTGACAGATGCTATTTAAGTGAGAACATTATTACTAGTAGAAGTGACATAGCTGTGTGATTATCTGAATGATTTTGAAGCGCAAGTATCTACAAAGAGAAAAAAAATATTTATTGCCCCATTATGAAAGCAAGCAAGTGGTGATGTAAAACCAGGCTGCGACAGGGGAAAGAAACGGCTATTAATGTACTCGAGTGCTTCCCATGGTGCGGTTGCAGAAGCATGAGTTGCCACCACGGATCTGTACCTTCAACAGACGGCACACCATGTGTTGGGAGTAAACTGGAGAAACACATCTCGTATTCCGCTTGGGTAGCTCACAACCCAACAGTATGAACGTTGAATTCTCCAATTTTAGGTAACTAAAATAATATCTTGTGGCGGCTCCTAAGGGTCGTCTCATTATACTGCCGAACCCCTCGGCACAGTGGTGAACGTTAGAAGGGTTCTTTGGGTGCCATTTCCCCTGGTTTCGTCTTAACTAAAATAAAGTAATCTGAAACTGCGATACTTGCCTTTTTGAGACAGGCACTACATTGGGATCCATTGGCATCATGGGGAAAGATTCACACGAGGGAACTGCCCATGGGGCCTCATCTGGTTCCAGCAGGCGGAGGCCCAACCTGCGGGGCATCACGGGCCACCCGCTTCTATGGTGGGAGCCCTCGACCAGGATGCGGTGGAAGAAGTACAACTTCCTCGCAGCCCCCCCGGACAGATGGGGCACGACTTCAGGCAAATTGGGCTGCTGAAGGGCCCGTTTGCTGTTTGTGCTCTGGTTCTGTATGATTCTTTGACTAACATATGAACAACTCTGCTCGGTGAACTTTGTAACTTTTTGTAACTTTGTTGGTGCCAGACAAGTGGCGGCACTTGTGTACTACCTGGGTGAGGACTGCTGGACGATTTTACCGGGTTGTATGCAAAACAAAGCATTGTACCTAGGTACACGTGACAATAAAGTATCATTGAATAAAGTTGAATCGTTGAATTCTTCATTCCGCACCCTCCTTCCAACCCTTATCTTCCCTGTGACGCACCTGGATTCACACTCATTTCTCCCCTTTCCCTTCCATCTATATTCCATCTTCTGGCTTCACAATTCTTATATTTTCTATCCTGTTGTCACATCTTTTGTCTTTGCCTCTCTGGCCTTCGTACACCGATTTGCCTATCAAACACCCTCACATGTAAATGCAGGAGTCCTTTACTGAGAATAGGGGAATCAAGAACCAGAGGATATGGGTTTAAGGTGAGGGGGGAAAGATTTAGTGGGAACCTGAAGGGTAACTTTTTCACACCAGAAATGTTTTCCTAAGGTGGAAATGTCAAAGACTAGAGGGTATAGATTTAAGTTGAGAGGAGCACAGTTCAAAGGGGATGTGTGGGGCAAGTTTTTTTACACAAAGGGTGGTGGGTGCCCGGAACGTGCTGCCATTGGTGGCGATAGAGAAAGATACGTTTAAGTAACTGTTAGATAGAATGGATATTCAACAAATTGATCATGTGCAGGCAGGTACGATTAGCTTAGCTTGGCCACATGTTAGGCATGGACTGTGGGTCGCTGTTTTAAATACCTGGGAGTCCACATCTCTGAGGATATGACATGGACATCACAAGCTGCAGCACTCGTGAGTAAGGCAAGACAGCGCCTTTACCACCTCAGGCAATTGAGGAAATTCAGAGTGTCTCTGAGGATCCTCCAGTGCTTCTAATCAGTGGCTGTGGAAAGCATCTTGTCCGGAAATATCACGATTTGGTTTCGGAACTGCTCTGCCCAGGACAAGAAGGCTCTGTAGAGAGTAGTGCGTTTGGCCGAACGCACTATGGGAATTTCACTCACCCCTCTGCAGGAACTATACATCAGAAGGTGTAACTCCAGAGCCAATTAGATCATGGGAGACCCCTTCCACCCCTGCATCGGACTGTTCCAGCTGCTACGGTCAGGCAAACGTCTCCGTTGTCATGCTGTGAGAACAGAGAGGTTGAGAAGGAGTTTCTTCCCAGAGGCCATTAGGACTGTAAACTCCTACCTCACCAGGGACTAACTTTACTGAACGTTTCTACTGTTTTTTTTAAATTGCTGTTTTTTTTCCTTTTTCCTTCCTCCCACAATATGTAATATGTAAAAGAGTATGTGATTCGGTTCCATTCTGTTTGTAGTTTGTTTGTTTGTTTGTTTTTTGCACAAAGTCTGCGAGCATTGCCACTTTTCATTTCACTGCACATCTCGTATGTGTATGTGACGAATAAACTTGACTTGACTTGATGGGCTTATTCCTGTGCTCTAATGTTATACGTTCTATTAAACTGCAGCTTCTAGGTACCTTCAGTGTACATTATTCCAATACCGGTTTGCTCACTAAACACTGAGATTAATGCACATAGTGAAAGATTCCCCATTCAGGATCAAAAACAACAAACTAATTTGTCATATATCGAAGCAAATGGGGAATAATATTTTCTGTTGTGACATGTTTACCTTAGACACTGTCCCTTTAAACTTACTAAGGATAGTGTAAAATAAATATTTATCTGCGTCCTTGTGCTTCTAAGCAAGTGTTGGATAAAATGTAAGGTTTTATTTCTATACATAGATGCATCAAATTAATTTGTGGTTATGAGAGTAAAGTTGTCATGCATTCCTTGAATGCCCTTTCTTTCCTACAGAATAATTTGGATTGAAATGAAAGGGGTTTGTATCAGCAGGATAAAAACATCAGTCTTTCGCCACAGTTTCAGTAACGGAACGACAATTCACTCTAGGCCTGTGGTGATGTAAAATTCTTTATTACTCTTTGCAACACAAGGATATTCTTCCTGATTTTCTTTTGTATGTCACTGCATCTGAACATTTCCAGAGAACATTATAAACTGTAAATTTTAAAAATTAGCAAATGAAGCAAGCAGCAACCGTTAGTGATGAGAAGGAGTTGGAGTCTGTTAAAAGATAGAACTGCACTTTAGTTGTCATTCTGCTGTGAAGTAACAGTGAACAGACCTGCCAGTCTCCAGAGATACATTGTAAACAATGGGAAATCACTTGATAGATGAAGCACTGTCTGGTCTAACCTCTGCTGTAGTCTCTCCAGCTCCATTACATTCTCAGCAGCCGCTCCACTCCCTGCTGGCTTTCTCTGCTGCAAAATCTGCTCCAGAATCCAAAATAGGTAGAAGATGTTTTCAAAGGAAGATACATCAAGTTCTGCCTGAATATGATAAGAAAACGCAATACCAATTAATCAGACAGCTGACAGGATGTGCTGAATCTTAACAATTAACTGGCCATGCTAAAATTCCTCCTGCCTGACAGAAACCTGATCTGGAAGGTGGAAGTTGTGGGTGGAGCTGGATGTAAGTGCTTGGGAAAAGAGGGCTTCTTTAATTAATAATATTACTTAGTTTTGTTTTGATTAGTTGGAGATACAGCATGGAAACAGGCCTTTCAGCCCACCAAGTCCATGCCGACCATCGATTACCCATTCACACTAGTTCTATGCTATCCTATTTCCTCATCCACTCCCTGCACACTAGGATCAATTTCCAATCAACTTACAAACATGCACGTCTTTGGGATGCACGAGGAACCCAGAAGAGACTCACATGGTCACAGAGTGAACATGTGATCTCCACAGATAGCATCCGAGGTCAGGATTGAGCCTGGGTCTCTGCCACAGTGAGGCTGCCACTGTGAGGCTACCAGCTGCGCCACTGTGCTGCCCAATATACTTGAATAATATTCAATCTTTTTCTCAGCAACCAACGTAGAATTGACAATGACAATGAATTGCCTCCCTATATTATGCAGCTACTATTTTATTATACGAAACAATTCAAGTACAGTTTATAATACGTGCGACACAGTGGTTCAGCTGCTGCCTTACAGCGCCAGTGATCTGGGTTCAATCCTGACTTTGGGTGCTGTCTATGTGGAGTTTTTCCTGTGACCACACGGGTTTCCTCCAGGTGCTCTGGTATCCTCCTACATCCTAAAGACGAGTGTATTTGTAGGTCAATTGGCTTCTGTAAATTCTCCTTGGTGTGGAGGGATTGGATGAGAAAGTGGGATAACAGAGAACTAATGGGTCAGTTTCCATGCTGTATCTCTAATTTAAAAATAAATAAATTAAGGCTTGCCCACATCTTATGGTGTCCAGAGTAGCATGCGCATACACTTACTCCGCTCTCCTTCCTGCACCGTCTTGGAAGAAGCAAAAATCAAAGTGACAAAATGGAAATAAATGTTCTGGAAAATTGTTCTCATAGAAACATAGAAAATAGGTGCAGGAGTAGGCCATTCGGCCCTTCGAGCCTGCACCGCCATTCAATATGATCATGGCTGATCATCCAACTCAGTATCCTGTTCCTGCCTTCTCTCCATACCCCCTGATCCCTTTAGCCACAAGGGCCACATCTAACTCCCTCTTAAATATAGCCAATGAACTGGCCTCAACTACCTTCTGCGGCAGAGAATTCCAGAGATTCACCACTCTCTGTGTGAAAAAAGTTTTCCTCATCTCGGTCCTAAAAGATTTCCCCCTTATCCTTAAACTATGACCCCTTGTTCTGGACTTCCCCAATGTTCTTCTCTCGATGTTTCTAAACATGTTCTATTATAACCTCAGAAGACTTGGCATTCGTACTAAGCTGTAAGTTTTGTTGTTATGTGACTTGACCTTATACAAGGATGTATTTTCTCTGAATTTAACAATTGCTTTCCCAACTGTGTCCACTTCTTCAACGTACCTGAGGCATCTTGCCAACCTTCTTGTAGTTTAGTCTCGGAACTAAACTAACGATAGGAACAGGATGGATTATTAAAAAAATATATAATACTAAGAAGGATACAATTAACCGGTCCTGCTTTAATATCACCTCCTAGGTGATATTGAAGGTCAATTGGCCCTGGTACTCATATCACCTCCTAATATCACCTCCTTAATATCACCTCTGAGGTGATAATAAATATCCTCTATTATCACAAACAATTCAAAGTTTAGTTAATGAATATCACTAATTAATTAATTAACAAATTATTAATATAATATTACAAGAGTCATAGATAGGGTAGACAGTCAGAACCTTTTCCCTTGAATACTAGAGGGCACAGCTTTTAGGTAAGAGGGGTAAAGTTTAAATGAGATGTGCATGGCAACTTTTTTACAGAGAGGGTGGCGGGTGTCCGGTAGGCACTGTCAGAGTTGGTGGTTGAGGCAGATACAATAGTGGCGTCTAAAAGGCTTTTGGATAGGTATATGGAAATGCAGGGAATGAATGGATGTGGATGATGTGCAGGTAGAGAAGAAATGGTCTTGGCATCATGTTCAGCACAGACATTGTGGGCCCAAGAGATTGAACTTGTTTAATGTTTTATGTTCAAAAGTGTTTTTTGTTTGAGCAAACAACCTGGGTCATAAGCAGGGTTGTCTCTGTAACTTTGCTGCAATTTCTTGGAATGGAAGGTTGATCACCAATGCAATTCTGGCATCCATCGTATCTGTGGGACATTAATTGGGGCAGCAAGGCATTTAAGTGCAGCACACCATGAGGTCACTATGTTTCCACTGCTGCACCATTACACTGAAACGGAATTCAGAAGGAAACGTCCAAATACAGTTACTGACATCGAGTAGAAATAAATAAAGGCCTCACTTTCCCGTGAGTTGTCACGTACCATCTTATTTTTCTACATCACAGAAGGTCGGTACAGAAGCACGGTGGCACTCTCAGAGTTGCTGCCTCACAGCGCACAAGACCTGGGTTCGATCCTGACTATGCGTGCTGTCTGTAAGGAGTTTGTATGTTATCCCTGTTCCCGTGTGGGTTTTCTCTGGGTGCTTCGGTTTCCTCCCACACTCCAAAGAGTCCAAGTTTGTATGATAATTGGCTTCGGTAAAATAATTTGACTTTAGGCGATCGCTGGTCAGCATGGACTCGATGGGCCAAAGTGCCTGCTTAATTGCTGTATCTCTAATGTCTGAAGTCTAAATGTCCAAAGGTAGACCTTAATAAAACCCAGATGTCTCTGAACACTCTGTTCACAAGTCTTATATCTTTTAAATAATAGAGACACAAAAACCTGCAGATGCGTTGAGGAGATTTTGGGTCCCGACCCGAAAACGTCTGTCCATTCCCTCCACAGATGCTGCCTGAACTGCTGAGTTCTTCCAGTACTTTGTGTTTTGCTTTAAAATAATATTATGCTTTTCTGTTCCTGCTATCTAAGGTTATAAAAATAACCATACATTTTCACCTATAAGATGAAGAAGTGTCCCAACTCGAAACATCATTCTCCAGAGATGCTGCTTGACCTGCGGAGTTACTCCAGCACTTTGTATTTTGTTTTATAATATTCCATCACCTATCTTTTTGACCACTGACTTAACCTGTCCATATTCCTTTGTCCTCATCTTACTTTCCATCATCAGACATTTTTTTATCATCAGCAAATGTAGATAAATACACAACTAAATCATATATTAATGTTTGTATGTGTGTGTATATCTATCTGTCTGCCTGTCTAAATGTATACATACACTCCATACTACATACCCAATATAACCACACACCCTGCATTTCTACTATACTACAGTGCCCACCATAATGTTTGGGACAAAGACCCATCATTTATTTATTTGCCTCTGTAGTCCACAATTTGAGATTTGTAATAGAAAAAAATCACGTGTGGTTAAAGTGCACGTTGTCAGATTTTAATAAAGGCCATTTTTATACATTTTGGTTTCACCGTGTAGAAATTACAGCAGTGTTAATAGATAGTTCCCCCATTTCAGGGCACCATAATGTTTGGGACTCAGCACTGTCATGTAAATGAAAGTAGTCATGTTTAGTATTTTGTTTGATATCCTTTGCATGCAATGACCGCTTGAAGTCTGCGATTCATGGACATCACCAGTTGCTGGGTGTCTTCTCTGGTGATGCTCTGCCTGGCCTGTATTGCAGCCATCTTTAGCTTATGCTTGTTTTGGGGGCTAGTCCCCATCATTTTTCTCTTCAGCATATAAAAGGGATGCTTAATTGAGTTCAGATCGGGTGATTGACATGGCCACTCAAGAATGGACCATTATTGAGCTTTGAAAAACTCCTTTGTTGCTTTAGCAGTATGTTTGGGATTATCGTCTTGCTGTAGAATGAACCACCGGCCAATGAGTTTTGAGATTTGTTTGAACTTGAGCAGATAGGATGTGCCTATACACTTCAGAATACATTATACTACTACCATCAGCAATTGTATCATCAATGAAGATAAGTGAGCCAGTACCTTCAGCAGCTATACATGCCCAGGTCATAACACCCCCACCACCGTGTTTCACAGATGAGGTGGTATGATTGGGATCTTGGGCAGTTCCTTCTCTCCTCCATACTTTGCTCTTGCCATCACTCTGATATCAGTTAATCTTCGTCTCACCTGTCCACATGACCTTTTTCCAGAACTGTGGATGCGCTTTTAAGTACCTCTTGACCAGTGATGGAAATGGGTTTTAGGAACTAGGGGTACTCAGGTCCATGAGGCTGACGTTGGGAAGGAAGGGGGGTGGGATTTTTGATGCGCGGTCATACCCATGTAAGAGTACAAGAATGCATAACTTGTTTATTGTGTATTTATAATATAGTTTATTGTGTATTATATGTCATAGCTGCTTTCTGGCATCTCTCTCTGTTTACATTACAAAATGTTCCATAATGGTATATAATAGGTATGTTACAAAACCTACCTGAATCGTGGCTGAGCATCTGCCCCACCCCTTGTGTGTGATTTTGGAGCTGTTTGGAGGGGGCGGGTTTAAAACCCGATTTTTACTAGGCTGTTCCAATCGCAGATGTTCAGCCTAGTAAATCATTAACGGAGAATCGCTGCAAGACCCGGTCCCAAAAGCTATTATTAGTTTTATAGGCCTCGAATAGTAGATATAATAAATTTAAAAGCTCTCGTTCAGTTCGCAAGCTTTCGCAGCCCCAGGGTTTTATAAAGCAAACAATTAAAGGTATGTACCTTATTTTTACATTAAATGGGGCATGTATATAACCCTATAATTATAATTTTCTATAGCGAATAGCTCATTTTGGGCTTTTTTGATATCCCGCAGTATTTTTCTCGGCATTTGAGGGCACTAATCTAGCGCGCTGTCAACATTCCAAACCTGCGCGTTCACAGAAACCCACTAGAAAACCGATTTAAATGGGCATTTATTTACAGCAATTGAACACTAAATTCCTTCCATTTGGCCTATAAATTAATGTAAATTAGATATAAAAATCATGTTATATTGTGAATTATTTGTGAATAATCTTTGGACACTTAGGCTATTTAAAAATGTTAATCTTTCCTTAAGAAATGTGCTTTTGACTATCCAAGATCACAGCTTTTTTGTAATGCCCATTGAAAATCAATAGGGAACAAGATGCTAATTTCCGAGTATGAAAATGGTCATAACTTTTTTAATACTTGAGATATGAAAGTGAATTAGGTGTTAAATTAAACTTATTGTTATGCTTTATCTGATGGGATAAATTGCAGACTTGATTTTTTAAATCTCAAAATTTTGTAACATTGCTATATATAATCTCCATTTTTTTTCTGTCACCTCCTCTTTCTGCATGCCGTTTCTTCAGCATGCCTTCTGCCACTAAGAAGCCATGTCCTCGCATATTCTTCGGGGTTGAATTTTGACAGAGGAGGTCCCACCAACTTAATAAATAGAAGAGTTGAGAGATGATCTGTTTGAAGTTTTGCACGTTGTGGTGACCTGCAGAAATTCATGCCACTGAAGCTTCTTTCACATTCTGCTGTTGATACCGGAATTGTATTTAGTCGTTAGCTGCTGCTGAAAATCTGCAGAAACTATCTTCCCTTTAGATTCCTTGAATTCTCTGAAGGCTCTGACACAAAGCCGACCATTTAAGCCAAATTGTTCTGCCATTTCTTCTACATCATTATCCTCAAAGGTAAAAAATGAATCTTCTGGAATATTGTTAATATCTAAATAATTCTACATTAATTAAATTTTTACATTTATCATTGGAAGCCTGGATTTCATATTATTGACTAAACTCCTCAAAAACTGTTGTCTATGTAGAGTGGGTACTTTACCAGCTCTCAAATTTATTCCCTTCAATATCATCTGGCTTGTTGCTTTCTCCACTTGAGTATTAAATATTCCTGGCTTCTCTATTTGACATTCAAGAACCTTGATAGTTCGTTTAATTTCCTCATGTGCTTTACTAAGTGTACAATTTCGATTCTGCAGTTCAAGTGACAGTTCAGACAACTCTAGCAAACTGTCCATCAACAAGCCCAAATTATTTACGAATGCTGATGATTCTAATACTTTTTTCAACCCCTCGTATTTTGCTCTCTCTGCACTAGATCATGAAGCATCACAGCTTGCTTTTCCAAAATGCTCCCAAATAGCTTTAAAAGACTGAGACATTGCCTTTACAGTTTGGTAAGACAAAGCAACCCATCTCACACTGAAAACATGACCAATTTTCAACAGTTGACAGTGAAACACCTCAGCACATGCAGTTAACTCATCCTGATTCTTAGGAAACCTATGATATAAGGAATACAATTTATCACAAAATATCTGAAAATGATTCAAACCTGCAACTTCTTTTATAGCATCATCTACACTGAGTTCAAGCCTGTGACTGGCAAACAGTTGCATTAGGGAAATCATTAAGAAATAGTTTAGCAACCCCTGCATTTCGTCCCAACATTACTGACGCACCATCAGTTACAAGTGATATCACATTTTCTTTTAGGTACTGTAATAAATTAAAAAAAAACACCTTTTTGTAAGCAACTTAGAAGCCCATCATATATAGATTTTGCATTTGCACCAAGTTTCATATGTTCTAAGTCAAAATAGAATGATATAGGTTGGGAAGATTCACCAAGTGCTGCTCTCAAGCAGACTACTAGAACAGTTTTCCCATTAATAGTAGTAGATTCATAGATACATAGAAAATAGGTGCAGGAGTAGGCCATTCGGCCCTTCGAGCCTGCACCGCCATTCAATATGATCATGGCTGATCATCCAACTCAGTACCCCGTACCTGCCTTCTCTCCATACCCCCTGATCCCTTTAGCCACAAGGGCCACAACTAACTCCCTCTTAAATATAGCCAATGAACTGGCCTCAACTACCCTCTGTGGCAGAGAGTTCCAGAGATTCACCACTCTCTGTGTGAAAAATGTTTTTCTCTCATCTCGGTCTTAACGGATTTCCCCCCGATCCTTAAGCTGTGACCCCTTGTCCTGGACTTCCCCAACATCGGGAACAATCTTCCTGCATCTAGCCTGTCCAACCCCTTAAGAATTTTGTAAGTTTCTATAAGATCCCCCCTCAATCTCCTAAATTCTAGCGAGTATAAGCCGAGTCTATCCAGTCTTTCTTCATATGAAAGTCCAGACATCCCAGGAATCAGTCTGGTGAACCTTCTCTGCACTCGCTCTATGGCAATAATTTCCTTCCTCAGATTTGGAGACCAAAACTGTACGCAATACTCCAGGTGTGGTCTCACCAAGACCCTGTACAACTGCAGTAGAACCTCCCTGCTCCTATACTCAAATCCTTTTGCTATGAAAGCTAACATACCATTTGCTTTCTTCACTGCCTGCTGCACCTGCATGCTTACTTTCAATGACTGGTGTACCATGACACCCAGGTCTCGTTGCATCTTCGATACAGTGAACCACAACATCCTACTCACCAGACTCAAAGACCTCGACATTGAAGGCTCTGCACTCAGCTGGCTCCGTTCCTACCTTTCCAACAGATCCCACTTCATCTCTCTCCACAACCACACTTCTGCTACAGCCAGTCACTCAAGGCGTTCCCCAAGGCTCCGTACTCGGCCCCCTCCTCTTCATCATCTACATCCTCCCCCTTGGTCAGATACTCCGCCGCTTCAACCTGGACTTCCACTGTTACGCCAATGACACCCAGATCTACCTCGGCACCAAATCCCCACACAACACCCCCCTCTCCCATATCAACTCCTGTTTGTCAGCTACAAAAACCTGGATGCAACATAACTTCCTCAAACTCAACAGCGATAAAACAGAATTCCTCCTCATAGGCTCCAAAGCCACACTCAGCAAAATCAATAACCCCACTCTCACCATCAACGGCACCACTGTCTTTTCATCTCCCAAGGCCCGCTACCTTTGCGTGATCTTTGATTCCACCCTCTCCCTTGAGCCTCACATCCGCCATGTCATTAAAACCTCCTTCTTTCATCTCCGCAACATCGCCAAACTCAGACCCTCTCTCACACCTCCCGCTGCTGAAAGACTCATCCATGCCTTCATCTCCTCCCGACTGGACTACTGCAACTCACTTCTCCTTGGCATCAGCTCCACCTACATCAACCGACTCCAACTGGTCCAGAAAGCAGCCGCCCAACTCATCACCCACACCAAATCCTGGCATCACATCACTCCAGTCCTCAAACAACTTCACTGGCTTCCCATCTCCCACCGGATCACCTACAAAATCCTGGTCCTCACCTACAAAGCCCTCCACCATCTGGCCCCCCCATATCTCACTGACCTCCTCTCCCCCTACCAACCCTCACGGTCCCTCAGATCCACATCAGCCGGTCTCCTCTCCATCCACAAGTCCAACCTCCGCAGTTTTAGGGACAGAGCCTTCTCCAGGGCAGCTCCCAGGCTCTGGAACGCCCTCCCCCAACTGATCCGCAATTCCGTGTCCCTCACCATCTTCCAGTCCCGCCTCAAGACCCATCTCTTCACCTCTGCCTATCCTTAGCCCCACGTCCCCCTCCCTTTTCATCTGTGCATTAATTGCCTCATATTGTGTTTTGAATTGTATTCTGTCTTTACTTTGTGTACTAGTCATGTCTCTACTATTTATTTCATTCCCCTTACATGCTTTTCCTCTATCTGCTAAATTTTTGTAAGGTGTCCTTGAGACTCTTGAAAGGTGCCCATAAATAAAATGTATTATTATTATTATTATTATTATTATTATCTCCCCTTTTCCTAATCGGCCACCATTTAGATAATAGTCTGCTTTCCTGTTTTTGCCACCAGGGATAACCTCACATTTATCCACATTATACTGCATCTGCCAAACATTTCCCCACTCACCCAGCCTATCCAAGTCACCTTGCAGTCTCCTAGCATCCTCCTCACAGCTAACACTGCCCCCCAGCTTAGTGTCATCTGCAAACTTGGAGATGTTGCCTTCAATTCCCTCATGCAGATCATTAATATATATTGTAAATAGCTGGGTACCTTGTCCCACTAGTCACTGCCTGCCATTATGAAAAGGACCCGTTTACTCCTACTCTTTGTTTCCTGTTTGCCAGCCAGTTCTCTATCCACATCAATACTGAGCCCCCAATACCGTGCACTTTAAGTTTGTATACTAATCTCTTATGTGGGACCTTGTCGAAAGACTTCTGAAAGTCCAGATACAACACTTTCACTGGTTCTCCCCTATCCACTCTACTAGTTACATCCTCGAAAAATTCTATAAGATTCGTCAGACATGATTTACCTTTCGTAAATCCATGCTGACTTTGTCCAATGATTTCACCACTTTCCAAATGTGCTGCTATCCCATCTTTAACAACTGACTCTAGCAGTTTCCCCACTACCGATGTTAGACTAACTGGTCTGTAATTCCCCGTTTTCTCTCTCCCTCCCTTCTTAAAAAGTGGGTTACGTTAGCTACCCTCCAATCCTCAGGAACACTCCAGAATCTAAAGAGTTTTGAACAATTATCACTAATGCATCAACTATTTCTGGAGCTACTTCCTTAAGTACTCTGGGATGCAGCCTATCTGGCCCTGGGGATTTATCGGCCTTTAATCCATTCAATTTACCAAACACCACTTTCCGACTAACCTGGATTTCACTCAGTTCTTCCATCTCCTTTGACCCACAGTCCCCTGCTATTTCCGGAAGATTATTTATGTCTTCATTAGTGAAGACGGAACCAAAGTAGTTATTCAATTGGTCTGCCATATCCTTATTCTCCATGATCAATTCACCTGTTTCTGACTGCAAGGGACCTACATTTGTTTTAACTAATCTCTTTCTCTTCACATATCTATAAAATCTTTTGCAGTCAGTTTTTATGTTCCCTGCCAATTTTCTTTCACAATCTATTTTTCCTTTCCTAATTAAGCCCTTTGTCCTCCTCTGCTGGTCTCTGAATTTCTCCCAGTCCTCTGGTATGCTGCTTTTTCTGGCTAATTTGTACGCTTCATCTTTTGCTTTGATACTATCCCTGATTTCCCTTGTTATCCAAGGATGCACTACCTTCCCTGATTTATTCTTTTGCCAAACTGGGATGAACAATTTTTGTAGTTCATCCATGCAGTCATTTAAATGCCTTCCATTGCATATCCACCGTCAACCCTTTTAGAATTAATTGGCAGTCAAACTTGGCCAATCCACGTTTCATACCCTCAAAGTTACCTTTCTTTAAATTCAGAACCATTGTTTCTGAATTAACAATGTCACTCTCCATCCTAATGAAAAACTCAACCATATTATGGTCACTCTTGCCCAAGGGGCACGCACAACAAGACTGCTAACTAACCCTTCCTCATTACTCAATACCCAGTCTAGAATAGCCTGCTCTCTCGTTGGTCCTCTACATGTTGGTTTAGAAAACTAGCCCGCATACATTCCAAGAAATCCTCTTCCTCAGCCAATTTGATTCACCCAATCTATATGTAGATTGAAGTCACCCATTATAACTGTTTTACCTTTCATCAATCATAATAGACATTTTAGATTGTTTTGAAATTATATTTTCCACCACTGTCTTTCGCATCTGGTTCCTTATGTGGTGAGAAACATCTGCACATGACTTACGAGAGTGTAGAACGTACCCTAAGTCAATGCCGTTTTGTTCTTGCAGTTCAATATCAGAAGACATATCTGTGTATGGCCTACCTTTTTGTACAGTATTATATACAGTTCTAAAAACTCGACCTGTTTTTGCTTCATCCTTTTTCAGTGACATATACATCCCATTTTCGATTGCTTTTTTTTCAGCTGTTTCATTGATTTTTTGGCATCTGATATGAGCTTCACTATTTTTGTGCTTAAAAATCTTTTTTCTTAAACTCATTAACTGTTTTGCTTTGTCATCACTCACTCCTACATTAACACTGCACGAGACAAATGAATTCCTTGTGTTCGTTCAAGTCCAAGATGACCACACTTGCTTCATACACTGCATCATAGTTTTCTGTTTTTAACAATTAGCCAGGGATATTTTTTCTTTTTGTTTAAGTACATTTCTTGTGTCCAACAGTCTGGAAGATCACATTTTTCAATATCTTTTGTAATGTCTTCACATGCAGCATCAGGCAAAATCAGTTACATTATCATTTTCAAGTAATTTTGCCTTCTTTTCTGGCTGAGTGCTTTCATTATCATTTATTTCTTCATTGATCTGAAGACGCTGTCTTTTAAAGCATCTCAGTGTGCTCATTTTCACAGGGGTACACAAATCTGAAATTTATAGATATTTGATAGTGATTTGATAGTGATATATAATAAAATTTGATAGTGATATATAATAAAATATTTCCGCTTGCACTATTGCTTTGCTAAATAAAACCACCCACAATAAACTATTCACCACTCACGATTTAGGCTGGAAAAAACTATTGGTATTACTTATTTACATTTCTCCCCATCCATTCCAATTTAACTAAAACACTTCATCTGAAAATGCAGTTTCTTATTGGGGCAGATAATAGAAAAAGTAATGCCCTTGGAGACAGCAGCAGATTGGATGGGAGGAGACCGATTTGTTGATTGGACGGGAATTTTAAGGGAAGCTCATCGGCGATTGGACGCAACCCCCTTGGAGACAGCAGTTGATTGGCCGCCATATAATCGGGCACAAAAAATTGACAAATAGGAAAAAAAAAAATCGGAATTCCAATTTAAATCTGATATAAGGGACATAGGGTAGGTATCGATTAATTCTAGTCAACAGATTAAAAAAAATCAAACCCCATTAAATCACTCAGGGTGTATTATGATATGTTCTACAGTATGAACTGTACAGCAAAACTTGCACTTCCAGAGTGGTCTATCTTGTGGTTTCTTCAGCGGACTACGGATTTATTTTAAGAGCAAAACATCAATCAAAGTATCAAAGGTATTTTATTGGTCACATTCACATAGGTGCAGTGAAGTGAAATGCTTTTTGCCATTTTGCAGCACACAAAAATAGAATACAGACATAACACCAATGAGAGTCTTAACCACATAGAACATCCCCCCACAATGGCTCCCACCATGAGGGAAGGCACAAAGTCCAGTCCCCAACACCAGTTCACCCATAGTCGGGCCCATTGAGGCCTCCACAGTTGCCTCTACGGAAGCCCGATGTTCCTGGCCGTTCTCGCTGGGTGATGTTGCTCCGGCGTCGGGAGAGTCCTCCCAGCGGCCTGGGAACCCTGGAACGGCCGCTTCCGCACTGCAGGCCGCGGCTTCCGAAGCCGACAAAGCCGCGCCGGTTGGAGCTCCACAACTGGCGATCTCAGTTCAGCGTAGCCGCCCACAGTTGGTCGCTCCACAGTCCCACAGCTCCGCGATGTTTTACCCAGTGGTCTCAGCTCACCGGAGCTCCAGCGCGGCAACCCAGGCAAGGCATCATCCGCTCTGCGATAGCGCTCCAGCGCTGTGCCGCCGCCGAAAGCCGTGGTTCTGGGAGGTCCCCAACAGGAAACACCGCTCCAGGCCCGCTGGTAGGCCGCGAGGACGGGTCGAAGCTGCAGCCCGGAGAAAAGCTGCCTCTCTGACCAGGTAGGGACCCTGAAAGGTAGTGTCCCCCTCTCCCCCCCACCCCCCACATAAAAAAAGTCTAGACCTCCAACAAAACACTTTAACTAACTTAAAATAAAAATAAAAAGATGAAGAGACAGACAGCTGCTGGCTGGGCAGCCCGACTCAAAACATCACCTATTCCTTCTCTCCAGAGATGCTGCCTGACCCGCTGAGTTACTCCAGCATTTTGTGTCTATCTATGGAGTGAATGACTAGGTGACGTTTAGGGTTGGGTCACATCTTCAGGCTTTTTTTAAGGGGTTGGGAAAGATCGAAAATTTCACATATTTAAATATGTCGTTACGAATATAACCAGTAGTGTGGGAAAAATTCCATGAGCCATAATTGCCACATACATACCCAAAAGTAGAAATGTAGAAAGTTACAGTGCGTAAAAAAATAGATATTACGAGCTTTGTAGTCTCCTTGTACCAATCAAACGCCAAATTCAAAATTCTATATTTTGAAAATGGGCAAAGCAAAAAGTAGCATGTTCTCTAGAAAGGCTTACCCTAAAATAACTGATCGGAATGGTGTGATTTTTATTCAGGACGTCTGTATCATTCAGTCAGTGTGCTCACAGTCTGGAGCACTTCTCTATTACCCCTCTACATAAAAACAGAGAGACCACAGAGGGAGAGAGGGCCAGAGGGAGAGAGGGGCAGAGGGAGAGAGGGCCAGAGGGAGCGAGGCCCAGAGGGTGAGAGGTGCAGAGGGTGAGAGGCACTGCGGCAGAGCGGCACGGAGGCAGAGAGGCAGGGAGGCGCATAGGCGCATAGGCACAGTGGCAGAGAGGCACAGCGGCAGAGCCGCAAGTAAAATAACGTGGAATAATAAAATAATGTGGAATAGTAAAATAACGTGACTTTACCTGAGCCCATGCTCGCAATCCGGTAGCCCTGACAGTGAGTTTAAGAAATTCTCCCTTGAATTTTATTCAAAGGAACACGGTGTCATTAATACATGGTCAAAACACAATTACATTTACTGAGTAATGTGGATTGATGCATTGATGACACATTGTATAACTACTATCTGTTAACTACTGGTTGTTAACAAGTACTGGCAGTTAACAAATCGTTTTCGTCTGAGATGAATAAAGTGATAAACAACTCAAATCTTTCAGCAGTACTCATTAAACCCGAGCTGGAAATTGAAAACTAGGGGTAGGTATGTTACAAAACCTACCTGAATCGTCATTGGGAATCTGCCCAAAGCCATGTCCGCGATTTTGGCGCTGTTTGGAGGGGGCGGGTTTAAAACGCGATTTTTACTAGGCTGTTCTAATCGCAGATGTTCAGCCTAGTAAATCATTAACGAAAAATCGCTGCAAGACCCGGTCGCAAAAGGTATTATTAGTTTTATAGGCCTCGAATAATAGTTATAATAATTTTAAAATCACTCTCTCACTTCGCAACCTCTCGCAGCCCCAGGGTTTTATAAAGCAAACAATTAAAGGTATGTACCTTATTTTTACATTAAATGGGGCGTGTATATAACCCTGTATATAAAGTTTTCTATAGCGAGTAGTTCATTTTGGGCTTTTTATATCCCGCAGTATTTTTCTCGGCATTTGAGGGCACTAATCCAGCGCGATGTGAACGTTCTAAACCAGCGCGTTCACAGGAACCCACTAGAAAGCCGATTTAAATGGGCATTTATTTACAGCAATTGAACACTAAATTCCTTCCATTTGGCCTATAAATTAATGTAAATTAGATATAAAAATCATGTTATATTGTGAATTATTTGTGAATAATCTTTGGACACTTAGGCTATTTAAGAAATGGATAGATGTTTATATCTAGTAATTGAATTTTGATTAAACATGATTTTCTTTTTTAGTATTTACTATTTGTTTTAGCGTTTAACTTTATAATCTCTACCTTTTTTTCTAAAATTGAAAAATTGAGGAAAAACAACGTGTACAGAGTTGCTTATTGGTTGCAGTCTGAGGAGTATGATGATGCTACTGATTATGATATGCCAATGTACCAGCTAGCAGCTGATCTTCTCCATAAAGACCTGGTCTTTTGCTAGAAATTGTAATTTATTTACCTATCCATAACTGACTTACAGCATATTATACAATAATATTAAAGTTCTGATCTTGAGAATATCACATTTTTGAATTTTCAAGGCAGTCTGGTTGTTTATTACCATTTCTGTCACATCGGTCAATTTTGTAATTAGCTACAATTAGGTAATTAGCTAATTATATATGCTTTAATTTCATGTCATCCAAGTAAGATTGTTTTATATTTTTTCAGAATGCTTCAATCTATGATAGGTGAAAATTTCATTCAGTTCTCTTAATTCTTAAGAAAGTTATGGGCTTTTGACTATCCAAGATCACAGCTTTTTTGTAATGTCCATTGAAAATCAATAGGGAACAAGATGCTAATTTCCGAGTATGAAAATGGCCATAACTTTTTTAATACTTGAGATATGAAAGTGAATTTGGTGTCAAATTAAACTTGTTGGGATAAATTGCAGACTTGATTTTTAAAATCTCAAAATTTTGTAACATTGCTACTAGGGGAACGCCGTCCCCCTGCATACCCCCCCATTTCCATCACTGCTTTTGACAAACTGTAACCTGGCCATCCTATTTTTACGGCTAAGCAGTGGTTTGTATCTTGCAGTATAGCCTCTGTATTTCTGTTCGTGAAGTGGTCATTGACAAATGCACACCTGACTCCTGAAGAGTGTTTCTGATCTGCCGGACAGGTGCTTGGAGATTTTTCTTCATTATAGAGAGAATTCTTCTGTCATCAGCTGTGGTGGTCTTACTTGGCCTGCCAGTCCCTTTGCTCACCAGTGCTCGCTTTCTTCTTAATGATGTTCTAAACCGTTGATTTTGGTCAGCCTAAGGTTTGGCTGATGTCTCCAACAGTTTTATTCTTGTTTCACAGTCTCATAATGGCTTCTTTGACTTTCATTGGCACAACTTTGGTCCTCATGTTGATAAACACCAATTAAAGTTTCCAAAATGTGATGGAAAGACTAGGTGCTGAGAGCTCTCTCATGACTGCATTAAGGAGGCAATTAAACACACCTGAGCAATTACAACGCCTGTGAAGCCATGTGTCCCAAACATTATGGTGCCCTGAAATGGGATGGGGGGTGGGGTGGGACTATGTATAAACACTGCTGTAATTTCTACAAAGTGAAACCTAAATGTATAAAAATCGCCTTTAATAAAATCTGACAATGTGCACTTTTACAACATGTGCTTTTTTTTCTATTACAAATCTCAAATTGTGGAGTACAGAGGCAAATAAATAAATTATGGGTCTTTGTATATACTCCATACTACCATGTACTCCTTATACACTGTACAATATACTCCATACTACCATGTATGCTAGGTACATAGATACATACACATGTATATGCATATACACACACACACACATATACATACAAATAATAAATAAGTAAGCCCCCCTTATTTATCCCTGTGGTAACCGATTAGCTATTATTTTCCAATCCAAGAGCTACCCATTTTTCACAACAATTTGTTATCTCTCAGCTCAAGCTCCCTCGACCAGAAACAGAAAGTGCTAGAAACACTGAGCAGGTCAGACAGCATTTGTGGAGAAAGAAGCAGAGTTAACATTACAAGTCGATGACCCTTCATCAGAACTGGGAAAGAGGGAAAGCAAGTTAGTTTTAAGTTGTAGGGAACGTAAGTGAGGGGTGGATAGGACAAATGGGAATGTCTGTGATAAGTTAAGGTCAGGGTTGTCGTGGTGATAAACTCTTGGTAAAAGCTATCTAATTAAAAGGTCAATGTGCAGTTACAAGGGAGAAAGCTGAAACATATAAAAGCTGTGAAATGTCAGTCAGAGCTGTAGGAAATACCCAGCAGATTAGGCAGTTTTAATGTGAAATGTCAGCTGTTTCTCCTTCCAATGATGCTTCCTGACATGCTGAAAATTACAGTATTTTCTGCTTTTATTTCGGATTTCCAACACGCAGGGTATTTTGTTTTGATTTTCAAGGTTTATTAAGCTATCTGGCCAAGGGTCAGAAGCTAAACTAGTAGTTGAAACGGAATTTCTCTGCTGTCTTCCTCATGTCCATTATTATGTTAGAATAGTCTAAAATAACTCACAGTTAACGTATCACATCATCGTGCCTCCCCTACAGTCTGCAGAAGAATCCTGACCCGAAACATCACCTATCGATTTTCTCCAGAGATGCTGTCTGACCCGCAAAGTTACATTTTGTGTCTATCTTTGGTATAAACCAGCATCTGCAGTTCCATTCTATTACCAACGCGATTACCAACTTCTGGCAGCTTATTCCATCTACCCACCAGCTATAACCATATAACCATATAACAATTACAGCACGGAAACAGGCCATCTCGGCCCTACAAGTCCATGCCGAACAAATGTTTTTCCCCTTAGTCCCACCTGCCTGCACTCGTACCATAACCCTCCATTCCCTTCTCATCCATACTCTTAGGAAAAATTGCCCCACAGGTTTCTATTAGATCTTTCCCTTCATATCTTAAACCTGTCCTCTGGTTCTTGTTTACCCACTCTTGTTTACCCACTCTCCACAGAGGCTGCCGGCCCCGCAGGGTACCTCTAGTATTCTCCTCTTATATCGTTTTTTCTAATTTATTTATTTATTTTTAAAATGTATTTATTAGAAGCAAATGTATAAAAATATAACCAACAGCATATAAAATTATACAGTTATTGTACAGCTTCAATTTTAACTTTTTAGCTATAGTTGGAAGAAAAGAAAGGAGAAAAAGCAAGAAAGAGAAATAGTGAAATGTACAAAAATTAAACCACTAGATTACCAAAGTACTGTAGCCAAAGAGTGAATAAATGAAAGAAAGAAGTGATGCATAGAAAAAAAAATAAAAGGACAAAAAGAGAAAGAAAGAAAAAAGTGGTGATATACCTGCCTCACATCCCTCCCCACCCACCTCACCCAACCCGTAATTAGGTTTAAATCCAAAGTTGTGTTGTACCATACTATCCTTGTAATAAATCAATGAATGGTGTCCATGTCTTCGAAAAATGATCTGGTTTTTCTGCCAAGCCAAGTCTAATATGTAGCATCTCGGACATGTTTATAATCCACATCTTAAGAGTAGGGACTGATGTATGTATCCAAAATTTTAAGTATTCGTTCTATCGCCGTTATTTGGCCATAATTAAAGAAACGTCTTTGAAATAATGATAGCTCAGAGCAGGCTTCTGACGTACCTAGATTGATCAATTCCGTGTCCAGTTTTATCTATAGTGTTTTTGAAAAAATTTCAAAAATTCCTCTCCAGAAATTATGTAACTTTATACAAGAGACAAAGGAATGGGTTATAGTTACTTCCTGAAGAAGACATTTATCGCAAATAGGAGATCTTTGGAAAGATCTTATTAAGTTTAGACTTTGAATAGTAGAGTCTGTGAAATATTTTAAATTGAATTAAAGAATGCCTAACGTTAATCGAACAATTGTGTATATGTAGGTTTTCCCTCCATCTGCCTTTTAGAATTTGTAGGCCAAGTTCATCTTCCCAAGCTCTTCTAATTACTTCTGACGGTGGGATTTCTATATTTAAAAGGGTGTTATACAGATATGATATTAACTTGTTTGACTCTGAGTTTCTATTCATACATTCGTCTAGTATGTCTGGCAGCAAAGATTGATAGTCTTGGGTATATGATTTTAGATAGTCTCGAATTTGAAGATATCTAAAATATTGACTACCTTTCAGGTGATATTTCGACTGTAATTCTTGAAATGAGAGAAGAGTTCCCATCTCATACAGATCTCCGAGTTTTTTGATTCCTAATCTTTCCCAATGTGTGAACATTTTGTCTAAAATAGATGGCTTGAACAAAGGATTGTTGGCAATTGGTGAGAGGAGATAAATTTCTCAGTTTAATGGTTGACTTCACTTGTCTCCAGTTTCATAAGGTACTGTGGATAATTGGATTTTTCTCATATAGTGTTTTCTTCAAATTTATTGGAGAGAGAAGAATTGCACCTATATTAAAAGGCGAGCAATCCTCTCTCTCCATTATTAACCATTTTACTTGTTGGCATGTGTTGTCCAACCAATAGATTACGTTTTTAATATTCGTTGCCCAATAATAGTATAAAAAATTGGGGAGAGCCAGTCCACCAATTTCTTTGGGTTTACATAGATGCCGTTTATGGATTCTATGTGTTTTATAACCCAAATAATGTTTGTGATCAGAGAATCAAGTTTTTTTTTTTAATTTTTAGGAGGGTATATCGGTATTGATTGAAATAAGTACAGGATTTGTGGGAGGAAGATCATCTTTCTGGCATTTATTCTGCCTATGAGAGACATCGGAAGTGTTTTCCAAAATTGAGTAAGAGCATTTAATTTAGTAACGAAAGGAGGAAAGTTTGCATGAAATAGAGAAGTGTATTTTCTGGTTACGTGAACACCAAGATATTTGAATTTTTCCGTAGCATTTCTGAAAGGGAATTTTAGAAGGTGTGTCGGCTCCTGAGGTTTTATTGACATAATTTCACTTTTGTTCCAATTTATTCTATATCCTGAAAAGGAACCGAATTCCTCTATAAGAATTAATATACTTGGAATGCTAACTTGGGAATTGGTGATATAGAGTAATACATCATCTGCAAATAATGATATTTTATTATTGGAGTATTTAGTGTTGTAGCCGTGAATATTCGGATGTACTCTTATACTTTCCGCCAAAGGTTCAATCGCAAGGGCAAATAACAGGGGTGATAACGCACATCCCTGTCTATTGCCCTGGGATAGCTGAAATTTAGGTGAGAATATATGATTAGTCAGTATTCTGGCAGCCGGCTTATCATATAGCAGTTTTATCCATGAAATAAAATTTTCTCCCAACTGAAATTTTTGCAATACTGTAAAAAGATATTTCCATTCTACTTGATCAAATGCTTTTTCTGCGTCTAATGAAATCATTAATAAGTCTTCTTTTATCGTTCTATGTGAGTACATTATGTTGAAAAGGCCTCAAATTATTAAACGTGTGTCTCTTGGGTATAAACCCAGTTTGATCAGAATGTATTAATTTATTAACGTAATTACTTAATCTTCTTGCCAGAGTTTTAGCTAATATTTTCTAATCTGTATTTAACAGGGTGATTGCCCTGTATGATCCTGGATCTTCCAGATCTTTATCTTTTTTGGGTACAAGTGTAATAGTTGATTCGGCTAGGGTTTGTGGTAGCGTCTGTTCTTTAAATGCGTGTATATAAAGGTTATGTAAATGCAGGGAGATTACCCCGTAAAATCTTTAATAAAATTCATTATTAAACCCGTCTGGGCCTGGTGTTTTGCCATTCTTCAATGAATTGATAGTCTCTTCTATTTCTTTAATTGAAATTTGTGCTCCTTATTCATCTCGTTCCGCCGCATTAAGTGTCGGAAGATTACAGTTATCAAAAAAGTTTGTAATTTTTCTCATTTCTGTTGATGTTTTGGATGTATTTAAATGTTGATAGAATTGGGCAATTCTTTTGTTAATGTCTTTTCGAAGTGTAAACAATTCACCTTTATCTGATCTGATTTTTTGAATAGTATGCTCGTTTTCCACTTTTCTTAACTGGCGTGCTAGAAGTTTGTGTGGTCTGTTGCCGAATTCAATTGTCTGATCTGTTCTTCTAGTTGCAATTGTTCCATCCTATTCTTTTTGTTTTGATACGCTTGATATGAAATGATAGATCCTCTAATAATAGCCTTAAAAGATTCCCATAATAACGAGGGCGAAATACCTGGAGTATCGTTGGTCTTAAAAAAGAATTCCATCTGTTGTTTTAAATATATACAGCAATCTGGGTTGTTTAGTATTTGGGGATTAAACCTCCAGAACGATTTTTTATTGTACATTCCTTCTAGTTTTAGGGAGAAGGTTAGCAAGGAATGATCGGAAATAGTACTATTATGGTATTTGGGATTAGTTGTAAAAGGTATTAATTTTGTGTCCACCAGAAAATAGTCAATACGTGTATAAGTTTTATGTACGGATGAAAAAAAGGAGTATTCTCTTCTGGATGGGTTTGCAATCCTCCATATGTCTGTTATATTTGTATTTTTTATATATATATTTAGAAGTTCGCTGGATTTTGATTTTGTGTTATATCTCTTTTGTTGTGAGGATTTATCCAAGTATTGATCCAGAACACAGTCGAAATCTCCCCCGATTATCAGGTTTTGGTGGAGTCTGAAATTATATTTAAAATCTGTTAAAAAATTGTGGGTTATCGAAGTTGGGAGCGTAGATGTTTACCATAGTAAGTGGGGTAGAATATATCTCCCCAGATACTATGACGTACCTACCATCTTTGTCTGCTATGGTGGTTTTATGTTTAAATGGTATACCCTTACGGATTATAATTGCAGTACCTCTGGTTTTGGAGAGAAAAGAGGAGTGATATATTTGACCAATCCAGTTGGCCTTCAGCCTGGTATGAGCTTGATCTTTGAGGTGCGTCTCCTGTAAAAATATTATATCAGCATTAGTTGATTTTAATTGGGCAAGAACCTTACCCCTCTTAATTGGCTCATTAACGCCCCTAATATTCCACCTACAGAAAGTAATTCCTCCAGTTTTCTTCAGAGGGTCGTCTTGCATTATAGCTTACATGGATTCCCTTGTTTCAGATGGGGCAACACAATAAATCAACCTTCTGGATGTTGGGTGGGTGATCCCAATTTCAAAGCCCTGCTGGCATATCACAGGAAAAAGTGCCATATGACGAAAAAGCTAAAAAAGTGCTAAATAACGTAAATAATGCTGGAAATTCCAACCCCCCCCCCCCCCCATCGGATAGATATTAAACATATTTTAAATATAAACCAATACCTGTACATTGACTGTTGCCTAGAGTTCGTAAATCTCGTAACTGTTAGGTATTAGATTTTTTTTTAAACGGATTAGTATTAGGTATTAGGTTAAAATAGACGGTTTAGTACATTTGACAGTATTTTATGTGATAATAATAGTTTTAGCTATATAATTTGTTAGTATATTATATCGTTACCGTAGGTTTAAATTGTTGTCCGTGCTGTGTAATTCAAAGATCTTGAACATTCTCCTCATAAACACAGGGACCTTGAGTAATCTACCCGCTTACATTCCAATCTATCTCTGATAAGTATGTCTAGACATAAACGCCTGTGAACCTGTCGGCCATCTTATTTGCAGGTTTTTATTTATATTTTTATATGAAAAAACATGTTATATCAGTCTACCCCTTATAAATACATATAAAAGGTGTACGTTAAACACATGGTTTAGCAAACAGGTTCAGTGAAAGTTCAGTAGGGCATAGCCCTGCTAATCAAACAGAGCCATGTCATTCTACTTATCCCTTTAGGTCCTTTTTTAACTTGCGCATATTTAAATGCATCTTCTGGGTCGATCAAGAAACGTTCCGATCCTTCGTATGTGACCCTTAATTTGGCAGGATACATTATTCCATATCTCAGGCCTGGAATGTCTCTGAGAATAAGACGTGTCTTGGTGAAGAGAGCTCGCTTCTTGACCACCTCTGCTGGATAATCTCTAAAGAATCTTATATTTTCTCCTTCAAACATCAGGGTTCCTGCGGTTGTCACTTTCTTCATGATATCTTCAAGAACTGCTATGTCGTGTAGTTTAAGAATAATCTGTCTTGGTGGGGCTCCAACCCCTGATCGGGCTCTCTGGACGCGATGTGCTTGATCAATTTTAGGTCTCTCAGGCAGATTAAATACCTGTTGAAGTAAGTTGGCAGTGAAGACCCGAGAGTCTATTCCACTTTCCTTCCCTTCCTTCACTCCAACAATTCTTAAGTTTTGGCGTCTGGACCGGGCTTCAAGATCTAGGCATTTGTCGGTCATTCTGGCCAATTGCCCAGAAACACGGTCTAGATCTTCCTTCAGTCTTTGCGTTGTGTCAGAGATGTCTGTAGTAGTAACTTCAAGTTCTCTGATAGCGTTGTCTTGTTTTTTTGAAGTGAGGAGAATGGGCTCCAACTTTTTGCTAAGATCTTCTTCAACCAGTTTGATTTCCCCTTTCAAAATGGTGTTTACCTCTTCGATGCGAACTTGTAAAATGTCAATTTTTCCGCAAATTTCTTTATTCCCGACATCCATTCTGGTCTCTAGCTTTCCCAGTTGATCAGTCATAATATCTCCAAAGTCCTTTGCCATAGCCCGTCTTAAAGATTGTTCTTGTTCTTTTATTTGTTCTTCCATGGTAGAAATAAGTCCTTCTTCCTCAGATTCTCCCTCAGATTCTTCAGAAGTTACTTTCTCTTGCTGTTGAAGAACCTGCAGTTGGGTTCTTTATCTAGTCTGAGGTCGAGTTGAGTTTACTCATTTAAAAATACCGGTATCCAGTCGGTATACGTCGATTTCTGATGACGTCACTTACGCGACGTCGGGCATCTGCCGGTAAGTGATTTTCAGTCGGTCCATTTTTCTTTCCAGGTATTTTAATGCAGTTTAACGCATTTTTCGGAGTGGAGCTAAAAGGAGCGCCTGCTTACTGCTCCATGCTTACTGCTCATTCTAGATTCTGACATTGACCCAGACGATAATTTTACTTCGGAGTCACGTGAGTGATTCCGTGAAGAACTCGCCCAGTGCGCTGTTGCGGCATTATCGCACAGCTGTGCACACGCGGCCAGCGGGAGTCGGGCGCTCCCGCAAACCAAGGAACGTGAGGTAAGTACCTACCTTAATCGGGCCTTGTGGTTTTTGCTCCAGGGGGAGCAAAGCAGCAGAGGAAGCGGCCCCCGTTCGACTCCAGCGAAGGAGCCGACAGTGGAGGGGGATAGGCGCAAACGGGACCGCACACGCTGCGGACCGCTGACAGGGAGCTGCGCTGATGCTGGTCCGCTGAACAGCTGTTTGGTAACAGCAGCGGACCGGAGGGAAATTTAAAAATCCGACCGGCAGCCCTGCAGACTCCTGACAAGGAGAATCGCCGCCCGGGAACCGCTACAATGCCGCCTGAAAAACGGCAGGCAGCCTCTAACTACAGGTAAGACAAAACCTTACCAAAAATACAGGTTCTACAGGAATCAACTTCCTCCAACACTGGAACAGGTTGGAGACAGCAAAAACAAGTATGTCTGTCTCCCCAAGCCAGAGGAGGTCATGGAGTTACAAAACCTCCAGGAAAACGAGGGGTCACTGGCTGAATGCCAAGGGAGCTGACACTCCTACCCCAGTGCTATTGCACTAGCCATCTCCCTTGTCGAGGGATTGATGCGACAACGGAGTTTGAGCTATGCCTCCTCCAATTTATAGCACACCCTTTTGCTCCCTCTTTTGAGGCTAGCTAAGGAGGCCAGGGCTGGGCTGGCTTAAACGCTGGGCAGGCGGACGAGAACAGGAGTATGCCAGGGGAGCAGGATCAGGAAGAGCTGCTGGGTGTCGTGGGCCACTACATGGCTCCTCCACGCGACCATCTTCCCAAACTAAGCCCTGCAGGAGTAGGCCTTTCTAGAGGCAAATCTGCAGGCAGCTGGGTCAGCAGACTCGCAGACAAGAGCTAAAAGCAGCGAATTCTGAAGCTCCTAACAGAAGGGTCAAGATGTCACCGCCTTTGCTCGTTTTTTCCACGGATCATACTCACCTGGCAGGCGAGACGCCATGATCACCAAGGTGGTTCTCCCAGGATGAGACTATCCCGTTGCACTACGAGTGTGCTGACGCCTAAGATGTTCCCAAATTTGGGATACTCGACTGACATTTGTGCATATAAGACCTGCCCTCAACCCCAAATATACGGGGCTATGCAAACCGCTGCTGCGGGAAGAGAGGCAGCTAAACCTGTGCGCCTCATGAGGGCAGGCCATGGAACGAGCAGGACATCGCATCCAACACCCAGCTGGCAGCACCCCTCGGCATCCACCAGCAAATATCGGACAAGGACTGGTGAAAGCCTGGCGACCGCTTCACATTACCCCCAAAGTTCTTTTTAGACAGGGGCCCAGAGCGGAGCCGTGGGAAAATGCGCCGCCCCACCGACAGCACCAGCATACCAGCAAAACTAAGCCTTCATGAAAAAACAATGAACATGGAGGTAGGTAGTCTGGTTCCTCCCAGTTTACACAAAATAAGGGTGTTCTACTAACTGCGGGGGGGGGGGGGGGGGGGCATTTACACTTGTTGATAAAAGCATGGGGTGCTGTCACAAACAACTAATATATACTCAACAGTATTAGTGGATAAAAACTTGAATTCAAATTGGGCATATTACCGCCAGTTCAGCAATGCGCCCAAAGGGCATTTTCTCCCTCTAAGAAAGAGAAGCGAGAAGGTCAAGCTGAACTAGAAAGGCTCATTACTAAACGGATCATGGGAGTAAACATGAACCATTGGAATTTGTATCGAATATATTCACTAAAACTACAAAAGATGGTGAATGTAGCATCATCATTGATCTAATATCACTAAATAAATCTGTTGAGTATATACACTTTAAGATGGAGACGGGTTTTTTGTCACTGCCAGACATCTGATCTCCAAAGGATACCTTATGGCGAGCATTGATATGGAAGATGCAAACTATCTTATACCCATACACTAGGATCATTGTAGATACCTAAAAAATTTACCTGGATAATGGATATCCCGGTTAGGGCAACTATGGGAGTATAGAGCATTCCCAATGGTCTAACCTCAGCCCTAAACTATTATAAATATTAAAAATAGCCATGAAAATATTAAGAAAACAAGCATAATCATGGCATATATTGGATGATATCCTCATATTAGGGGAAACAAAGGAATTAGCTGTGGCAGCAGTTCTAGCTACGAAACAGCTCCCTAAAGCACTGAGGTTCATCCCACGCCCAGATAAACCAGAATTGAAGCCGTTAACTACCATGGATTATCTGGGCTTCAATATCAATTCCATCCATATGACTGTTACTTTGCCAAGGTGCTTGGGTCACTATAATCAAATCATGAATGTACCCACTGAAGCTATATCACAATTACAGTGGTGGGCAGACATATGTTTGGCATAGTTTTCAGCCCTATTATTATCACCAATCCCAACTTGGTTATTAAAAACCGATGCCAGTACTTTAGGCTGGGGAGCAACTAAACTCCATATCCAGCACAGGTAACAGATGGACCAATTCAGAATCATCGTTACTACACACACCGGGCATCAACTATTTGGGATTGGTGATCGCCTATTGGGCTAAAAAGCATATGCATTTCAAATGCAGCACGTACATATGCGGTTACGGATTGATAATACTATGGTGGTGGCTTATATCAACCATATGGGGAGCATAAAATCATTATCGTGCAACAAATTGGTCAAACAGATCTGGCAATGGTGTGTCAAAAGACATTTTAACTATCAGCTGCCTATTTCCTAGGAAGCTAGAACACAGTGGGAGACACCACGTCACGGGTAAAAATTTATGATAACATTGAATAGATGTCAAACCCAAAATATCTGCTAAAGGTATTAAGCAGTTTGAACGCCAGATATCAATTTGGTTGCACAAGACGGAATCACCAGTAACCTATGTATGTGACTTAGGAACCAGATCAGAGGCAGCAGCGATAGATGCCTACACGCTGGAAGGGGGAATTTCTGCTTTGCCTTCCTCCCTTCTGCCTCATCAGTCGGGCACTTCGCAATACAGATGGAATCTGTCTCCGAGATATTGAACGTGCCCGACCGGCCTACACAGCCATGGTTCCCAGTTCATCACGACATGGTGGGCGAGTCACCTATGGATTTCCCTAGTGGACCATGGTTGCTGACTCAACCCAGTATCAGGCATAAGCCACCCATGCCATAAAAACATCAAACTCCTGGGTGTAGGTTTTGAATAGACCTTACCAGGGACTGGGATTATCCAAATGAACCATTACCACCATGTCGGCATCCCTGCGAACAGTCACCAAGAGCATGGGAAAATACTGCCACGACGCAGGGACAACATACCAAACTATTCAACCACTGACGTATTGGAGTTCCTGGACCATCTACACCATGATTAAAAGGTGAGTTACAGTGCCGTAAATACAGCATGAAGCGCCTTGTCTGCTTATCTAAAAACAGCAGGACAGCAGAGCATGGGATCCCATCCACTGAAGATAAACTTATGAAGGGCAATTATAATAATAAGCCCCAAAAACCCAGGTATACCCATGCATGGGATATCGGTGTGATATTGACATATCTCAGTGAATGGCACCAGCCAGATCCCTTAGTCTTGCTCAATCTATGTTAAAAACGCTCATGCTTATGGCTCTTGTATACGCTCACAGAGTCTAGTCACTCCATAAAACTAGACTGGATAACATGGTGATTACCCCAGACGCATCACGTTCATCAGTCTAGGTCTGGTAAAAACCTAACTCGCAGGTATATGGGACTAGGCGAGATTATGAGTTCGGCACGGACTAGAAGGGTCGAGATGGCCTGTGTTTTCCGTGCTGCAATTGTTATATGGTTATATGGACCAGGAACGCCCAATTCACTGGTGGGATTCCAGGCCTACCCACCAGAGTCCAGGTTGAGTGTGGTGACCCATCTACAACAATATATAGACACAACCCACAATCTTAGAGGGAGAGGAAAGCCTATGGGTTAACCACAGAAACCCCAAGACGGGGTAACGAGCCAAACCACTTCAAGGTGGCTCAAACAGGTACTGAAAGCTGCCGGAGTAGATAATAATACAGGTGCACAACCTTTTATCCGACGATCCCAATAACGAAAACCGCCGAATAGCGACATTTTTTCGGTCCTTGAAGAAAGGTCCTTGAAAACGTTCACCGAGGGCGGCCCGCAGAGGTGACAGCGGAACCTCCGGTCAGTCCTCGAAGAAAGGGGAACTAAATCCCCATTCATAAAAGAGAAGATGAGGGTATATTGCGCGGGAAGATTAATAATTGACAATATGCTGCTACCTTCCAGCTGAGTTAAAAAGTTCCCACGGTAGACTCACGATACACAGTGTATCGTGAGTCTTGCGTGGGAACTTTTTAACAGCGTGCAGGCAGCAGTAGATTGTCGCTCCCTTCAGTTTCACCCCACCTACACCCCTCTGCTTCCCGGCCATGTGTGTGACCCCTTCCCTCCCCTCTCCAGCTCCCCGCTCATTGCACCGGCGCGGGGGCTTTGTACTGTCTTCACGTCGCGATGCTAGCAGCACAGTGCCAGTCACTGGAGACGTCAGGACCAACGGAACACCGACCCCCAGGCCCACTGCAGGCACGGAGATCCCAGATCAGCAACTCCAGCCCAGCCCCGTTCCAACTACAGAAGAATACGCTCCCCGTATGGGCAGAAGCTGATGGTGTGCAAGAATAACGTCTTGTTCTTGGGGTGGCGCAGCTCGGGCTGTGGGCGAATTGCCACTTGTCGCCATAGCGGCCCATCGGGGAGCGGATTCCTCTGGAGTTGGAGGGGGAGGGGGGTATTGTGCTGTTTGATCGCCCCCTACTATTCCAGGGACAGGGAAACAGGACGTTCACCGAGGGCGGCCCGCAGAGGTGACAGCGGAACCTCCGGTCGGTCCTGGAAGAAAGGGGAACTAAATCCCCATCCATAAAAGAGAAGGTGAGGGTATGGTTACACAAAAAAAAAAAATGGAGAAACTCAGCGGGTGCAGCAGCATCTATGGAGCGAAGGAAATAGGCAACGTTTCGGGCCGAAACCCTTCTTCAGACTGATCGGGGGCGGGGGTGGGTGGGGACAAGAAAGGGAAAAGGAGGAGTAGCCAGAAGGCTGGGGGATGGGAGGAGACAGCAGGGGGGCTGAGGAAGGGGAGGAGACAGCAAGGACTAACAAAATTGGGAGAATTCGATGTTCATGCCCCCGGGGTGCAGACTCCCCAAACGGAATATGAGGTGCTGTTCCTCCAATTTCCGGTGCTGCTCGCTGTGGCCATGGAGGAGACCCAGGATAGAGAGGTCGGAGGCGGAGTGGGAGGGGGAGTTGAAGTGCTGAGCCACCGGGAGGTCAGCTTGGTTATTGCGGACCGAGCGGAGGTGTTCGGCGAAACGATCGCCCAACCTCCGCTTGGTCTCACCGATATAGATCTGCTGACATCTAGAGCAGCGGACGCAATAGGTGAGGTTGGAAGAGATGCAGGTAAACCTCTGTCGCACCTGGAACGATTGCTTGGGTCCTTGAACGGAGTCGAGGGGGGAGGTAAAGGGACAAGTGTTGCATCTCTTGCGGTTGCAAGGGAAAGTGCCCGGGGAGGGGGTGGACCGAGAGGGAAGGGAAGAATTGACAAGGGAGTTATGGAGGGAGCGGTCCTTGCGGAAGGCAGATATGGGGGGAGATGGGAAGATGTGGCGAGTAGTGGGGTCACGTTGGAGGTGGCGAAACTGACGGAGGATTACTTTTTGTATGTGACGGCTGGTGGGGTGAAAGGTGAGGACTAGGGGGACTCGGCCCTTGTTGCGAGTGCGGGGATGGGGAGAGAGAGCAGTGTTGCGGGGTGAGGGTATATTGCGCGGGAGGGTTAATAATTGACAATATGCTGCTACCTGCCCGCTAAGATAAAAAGTTCCCACGGTAGACACGATACATAGTGTAGGCAGCAGCAGATTGTCGCTCCCTTCAGTTTCACCCCACCTACACCCCTCTGCTCCCTGGCCATGTGTGTGACCCCTTCCCTCCCCTCTCCAGCTCCCCGCTCATTGCACCGGCATGGGGGCTTTGCACTGTCTTCAAGTCGGCGATGGCTGCCAGCAGGTCAGTGCAGTCACCGGAGACGTCAGGACCAATTGGACGTCGACCACCAGGCCCACCGCAAGCACGGAGAACCCAGAGACCCACAGCCAACAGCAGCCCAGCCCCGCTCCAACTACAGAGGAACCTGGGTTGCGGATGACGGGGCGCAGCTCGGGGCGTCGTAGGGGCCCCATCGGGGAGCGGGTTCCTGTTGGTCCTGACGTCTCCGGCCACCTGCTATCCTCCGGGAACTGTACCGCCCTTGCAGGAGAGTGGGGTTGTTTGCAGTTGCAGAGGGAGGGGGCAAGGGCGGTACAGTTCCCAGTCTCAGCTCCAGTCCAGGGGGGTGGCCGGAGACGTCAGGACCAACGGGACAGCGACCCCCAGGCCCACTGCAAGCACGGAGATCCCAGAGACCCACAGCCAGCAGCAACTCCAGCCCAGCCCCGCTCCAACTCCAGAGGAACACGTAGGGGCAGAAGCTGATGGTGTGCAAGGTGTTCTTGGGGTGGCGCAGCTCGGCTGTGGGCAAACTGCCACTTGTCGCCATAGCGGCCCATCGGGGAGCGGATTCCTCTGGAGTTGGAGGGGGAGGGGGGTATTGTGCTGTTTGATCGCCCCCTGCTATCCCAGGGACAGGGAGACACAGCGGCTTTTTAGACTGGTGGGCAATCACTTCCAAAGTTCTGCCCACACAGTCAGTACACCTCTCCTACACTGCATTTCATACAAACATTTATTCTGCAAGAAAAAACGACATTGAAGACTCAAACTCGCGACCGAGTAACTGCCTGGATCAAGGCGCAAACTCGCGACCTTGCGGATATGAGCTGAACACTCTACCACTGAGCCAGCCATTAAAGTCTACGCTAAAAAATTTCCATTCCCAAGACCGACAAATTCTGAATTACAAAAAGTGTCTGGTCCCAAGGCTTTCGGATAAAAGGTTGTGCACCTGTACATTTAAATCCCATTCCACTAGGGCAGCATTGATATCAGCGGCTGAACGAATGGACATCCCGGTTGACCACATTCTCAATACGGCAGGATGGTCAAGGGAAACGACGTTCAGAACATTTTTTATTGTAAACCGTTGATAAGCCTGATTTAATTGCAGAAAGAATATTACAAACTGCAATATTAATTTAAGCTCAGGGGAGCTATTTATGTTGTTATTGTTAACAAATACCTTTCTGTTTCTTGTGAAAGCAGATCTATTGGTTGATTACGATAACACTTCCTCCCTCAAAAACTTCGGCAGTGAGTGAAATAAAAACTGTTACACGGTTTGAAATCACAGACCTTTGAAATCTTCACGGAATCACTCACGTGACTCCGAAGTAAAATAGTAAGATTAAACGAGTACTTACCAGTATGAAGTTTGATCTGTATTTTATGAGGAGTTACGATGAGGGATTACGTGCCCTCCGCTCCCACCCTCAATATATAGATCAAACTAATAAACTGATGTCTCATGATCTTTACTATGTTACTTCAAATATTGTGTCTATCCTGTGATTCCACACCGCTGCTTCGAAGTATGCCGCACATGCGCACTGGGCGGGTTCTTCACGTAATCCCTCATCGTAACTCCTCATAAAATACAGATCAAACTTCATACTGGTAAGTACTCGTTTAATCTTACTATTAACATCCACAGGAAAAGCAAACGTAGTGATGTACAATTTAGAGATTTTTGAGGCAAAAGTCACAAGGGGATGAAATAAAAGTCACTGAGCCCGGCCCCTGCTCGTCCTCCAAGGACCGAAGAACCGGAGAGGAGGATGGAGGGAGCCGGCGACGGCGGACGTAAGCGCAAGAGCCGTTAAGTGTGTGAAATGGGGTCTTACCATCCGTGCCATCAAGGTTGACTGTGGGAGGTGCCCCCGGGACACAAAGGCTGAAGGTGGCCGGGGTGAGGAGAGAGACAACAGTGCACTGGACGATCCGGACCAAGGAGACGGCTGGAGGTGCAGCAGCAGCCTGGGGCTCATCTGGATCGGGCGCCTCTCCAGAAGACCAAGCGCGCGAATGGACTTTGAAAAAGGTGGCAAAACCTGTTGACTCTTGTATGCGGTCTCAGTGGACTATTTCTATACACGTGTATATTATAGGATGTGTATCGAGGATGTGTATGACAATGCTTTAACGAACTACATGCAAAAAAATAATTTCACTGTACGTGTGATAATAAAGAACCATTAACCATTGAAGATGGGCCACAATCTTACTGAAGAGTGAAGCAGGCAAGAGGGGTCGTGACCTCTGCTTCTATTTCGTATGTTCTTAATCGTACATTATTAAACTTCTTCGATCTGTTTGCCCTCCATAAAACAAAATCCCTAAAGTTCCATCCAAAGCAAAACCCTGGGAAGATCTGATAGTGCTGCAATTGATTTGTGAAGTTGCAAAGAAAGTAAGACAGTGGAAGTCTCTGCAAAGTTTCACTTAGCTCTGAGCTCATTATTGCTTCTTTTTCTCCGTCGGGGGAGAAAATGATAGCATTTGATGCTGTACGTGCAATGTAATACAGTCTGTTTTTATAGTTCTCTTTGTCCATGCTCGGAACATCCAGTCTGTCATTTCCTGACTGGGTCCATTATCTCCATCACTCTTAACAGTCTGATTACAATGACTCATTGTCAGACCGCTTATCATTGCTGCTGAATTTTGCTTGTCAGTTTGTAATTTACACTAGATGAAGAAGGCGATAAAACAAAACAAAAATGTTAAAAGGTTTACCGAATAAAGATCTACTCTTGCATTTTGACATTAATAGGAACACCCTTAGTGGTTAGAATTTAATTATTTTCAGTTGTGTCCCCAATCGATTTGATACGCAGCAATCACAAGCCATCAATGGCCAATTCTCATTATGTCAAATAATACTATTCCATCATCAATGTCTGGTCTGTATTTCCACAAATGTATTCACAGGAAATTAAATCAACTGTAACAAATCCATTGACTTTTGTTCATAATGCACGACAGAATCAATGAAAAAAATAACAAAGTGTAGCATGAACAGCAAATCTACTCCACTGTGAGACTGGTCAACAGTTAAGTTTAGAGATACAGCGTGGACAACGATCTCCAGTACACACTAGTTCCATCCTGCACATTAGGGACAATTCACAGAAACCAATAAACCTACAAACCTGCACGTCTCTGGAATGTGGGAGGTAACAGGAGCACCCGGAGAAAACACATGTGGTCACAGGAAGAACGTACAAACTTCATACAGACAGCACCCAAGGTCAGGGTCGAACCCAGGTCTCTGGTGTTGTAAGGCAGCAACTCTACCACTACACCACTGTGCCGCGAAACAGTTTGAGAGTTCCCCTGGCAGTGTTGCTTGCTCAGAAGGGAGCATGAGAATCAGCTCCAAACAATCATGTACCTAGAACTTTATCTTACTGAACAATTTTCAAATATTTAGTTTCAGGTTTGTTTTTGTCAGGTGTAACTGAGGTATAGTGAAAAGCTTTGCTTTGCATGCTATACAAACAGGTTAGATAATGTGTAGGAAGAATTGCAGATGATGGTGTACACTTAAAATAGACACAAAATGCTGGAGCAACTAGCGAGAAGGGCAGCATCTCTGGAGAGAAGGAATGGGTGACATTTCGGGTTGAGACCCTTTTTCAGACTGAGACTTAAGGGAGAGGGAAACTAAAGATATGGAAGTGTAAGATGTGAAAACGACAGATCAAAGCAGACAATGTCAAGGAAATGTAGAATGATTTATTGTTGACTGAGGGGAAGGTGACAATGAGGCATATAAACAGTAAAATTAATCAGGAGACAGTGAAACTAGTCGGAGAACTAGGGTAGGGGAGGGACAGAGAGAGAGGGATAGCAAGGGTTACTTGAAGTTAGAGAAATCAATGTTCATACCACTAGGTTGTAAGCTGCCCAGCGAAATATAAGGTGCTGTTCCTCCAGTTTTAATTTGGCCTCACACTGACAGTGGAGGTGGCCCATGACAGAAAGGTCAGTATGGGAATGGGACGGGGAGTTAAAGTGTTTAGCAACTGGGAGATCACATAGGCCTAGGCGGAGTGAGCTAAGGTGTTCAGAGAAATGATCGCCAAGTCTGCTCTTGGGCTCGCCGATATATGAGTCCACACCTGGAACAGTGCATACAGTAGATAAGATTATTTTATAAATTTATGAGGTTATTTTATGTTCCTCCCCTTAAACATATTACTTTACACTTCCAAGCTGCTTCGGTAAGGCCACCAACATGATCTCACCCCGGTTCCGCCCTCTTGTCCCCTCTTCCATCAGGCATGAGGTACAGAAGTGCTAAAATGCACACCTCCAGATTCAGGGACAGTTTTTTTTCCCAGCTGTTATCAGGCAACTGAACCATCCTATCATCAACTAGAGAGTGGTCCTGAGCTACTATTTACCTCATTGGAGACCCTCGGACTATCTTTAATCGGACTTTACTGGACTTAATCTTGCACTAAACATTATTCCCATTATCCTGTATCTGTACACCATGAACGGTTTGACTGTAATCATGGATAGTCGTTCCGCTGATTTAGCACGCAACAAATGCATTTCACTGTATCTTTGTACACGTGACAATAAACAAAATTAAACCATTTAATACAGACTCTATCAGCAGCTACTAACTTGGCAAAGTCTATGGAAGACCAAGACAAGAGAACCTCTGGCATGTGCAAATGTTCGAACTTGCTCTCCGATGTACTGCATAATTATGGTGACACTGATTGCATTCCCAATGCTCTTATTGTAAAATCCAAGCCATATGTTTGTCAGTAACTGACACTTGACAAGACTTGGCAAGCTCCTGCTGCCCCATTCCCTTACTTTGTTCATGTAAATGGTAAATCTGCTTAAAGCAGAGCTGAACTAATTCAGGCTCATTAAAAATACAACAACATCAAAGTAGGATGATGAATAAATTTAAATAATGGCCAATTCAACAAAATATGTAGTGCAAATTAATATTCATCACTTGCGGCTTGAGTGGTGTCAGATTGAAGAGTTAATTCACATCTCTGACAGATTAATCGGGTTGAGGGAGCGTATCCAAGGGTGTGGCAATGGCTGGATTTTAGGATCACAATGTTCAGTAATCCAGAAGATACACAAAGTGTTGGAGTAGCTCAGTGGGCCAAGCATCACCTCTGGAGGACATGGATATGTCCCGGAGGGCCGTGGGCTGCTGCCAAACCTCATTAGGCAGCAGGCCTGACTCGCCCGCCACGAAACCGGAGAAGCTCGCCTGGAGTTGGTCTGAAGATCGTCTCCTGCTCATCCCTGAAGAATGGGAACCGGGGGGTGGAGAGAGGCGGCGATGGTGGTGGATGCTGGAACAAAGGGCCAGTGAGAGAATGGGGGGGGGGGTGTTACCTTCTGCACCCTCAAGGTCGGCTGCTGGAGGTGCTGCCCCGGGGAACGAAGGCACATGGCTGAAGGAACAAGACTGAAGACCGGATGAGGAGAGAATGACGGATCGTTGGAGATCCAGGTGGAGGCACCGGCTGCAAAGAGCCTTTATGGCCAGCTGCAGCGTGGACTGTGAAAATGGCACCAAACCTGGTGACTCTTGCATATGGACTGTGGGTTTTTCCACTGCATTCTGTACTTAATCAAGATTGTCCTTATGAATAGCAATAATCTTATGAAGATTATTGAAGTGTGAAAAAATAACTCCACTGTACCTTGGTGTACACGTGATAATAAAAGAACCATTGACCACAGGTGACGTTTCGGATTGAGACTTTTCTTCAGTCTCTTAGTTTAGTTTATTATCATTTGAATACTGAGGTACAGTGAAAATGTTTTTGTTGCGTGCTATCCAGTCAGCAGAGAGACTATATACATGGTTACAATCAAACCATTCACAGTGCACAGATAAGGGATAAATTGTACAACATTTAGTGCCAGATATAACGGATTAAAGATCAAAGGTCTCCAATGAGGAAGATGGGAGATCAGGATTCCTACCTACAGATGTAAGGAATTGCAGAAGCTGGAAAGGACACAAAGTGCTGAAGTAATTCAATGGGTCAGGCAGCATCTCTAGAGAATATGAATAGGTGACATTTCAGGTTGGGACTCTTCTTGTGGGGGAGGTGACCGGTTGGTGAAAGCAAGAAGAGAGGAGGGGCAAGAAAAAACTTGATGAGTATCAGGTGGAATCAGGTGGGAGGTTTTTTTTACCCAAAGAAAGACGAAAAATGCTGGAGAACAAGACGGGGGGGGGGGGGGGGTTCACTGGAGAACAAGACGGAATGGATTTTTTGATAGGTAGGTGGTTGGACAGGCCAGAGATGAAAAGACAAAAAGTGTAAGATAAGGATCGAAGAGGTATGTATTGGGAAGCCAGAGAAAGGAATATAGGTGGAAGGGGGAGGGTGAAGAAAAAAGTTCAAGTCCTTCAAGGGATGAGGTGGAGGAGGGGAATAAAGAAGAAAAGGAAAAAAATAAAGAAGGAAGAACAAGGGTTATTTGTTGGTTACTTACCTAAAATTGGAGAATTGTCCAATAAGTGGATCTTATTTTGGCTGCATATAGTGAGTGGTGTGGGACAGGACTCAATTTCTTTTAATTTATATGTAAGACTTGGATGAATGCACCAAAGAATACCTAGGTTTGCCGATGACATAAAAATTTGATAGGAATGTAAGTTCTGAACAGGTCTTAAGGAAGCTATTAAATGATCTAGATAGTTTCAATAAGTGGATGGCGATGATGCAAATGGACTATCGTGTGAAAAATATAAAACCATCCATTTTAGCTGGAAGATTAAAAAATACAAATGGTGAGAGATTGCAGACCTTTGAGATGCAGAAAGATCTTGGCTGTCCTAGTGCATGATTTGCAAATGGCTACTCTGCAGATAAATTGACGAAATAAAAAGCTTTCGTCACTTATTGCTTAGGGAACTCAATGCTCTAAAGGTTGAAGACTAAAGGTCGGAGTGCTTTAGACTTTAGAAATACAGAACGGAAACAGGCCCTTCGGTCCACCGAATCTGCACTGACCAGCGATCACTTCGTACACTAACACTACCCTACACACTTGGGGGCAATTTACAGACGCCAGTTAATCTACAAACCTGTACGCCTTTGGAGTGTCATAGGAAACCGGAGCACCCAGAGAAAACCCACGCGGTCACAGGGAAAACATACAAATTCCATACAGACAGCACCCGTAGTCAGGATCGAACCTGGGTCTTTGGTGCTGCAAGGCAGCAACTCTACCGCTGCGCCATTGTGCCACCCTCAGGTCTGATGAAATAAAAAGAGTAACTTTAGGAATTTGGTGGAAAACTATTGGGATCCAAAGCAGTCTACAAACATAGCTAAACAAAAAAAAAATATTCCCTGATCTACAGAAGGCGGTACAACGGTAGAGTTGTTTGTTGCCTTACGGAGTTTGTATGTTCTTCACATGACAATGTGAGTTTTCCCTCGGGTGCTCTGGTTTCCTCCCACGCTCCAAAGACGCACAGGCTTGTAGGTTAATTGGTTTTGGTAAAGACCGTAAATTGTCCCTAGTGGTAAGATCGTGCTAGTGCATCGGGATTGTTGGTCAGCGCGAACTCGGTGGGCCAATGGGCCTCTTTCCCCGATGTATCTCTAAACTATACCACACTAAACTACAGAGTGGAAACTTAGAAAAAATAAAATTACGGCATTATGACTTAGCATGGCTCAATCAACATTCACTACCACGAAGAGTAGGGCAATAGAATTGTAGTCCCTTTTCTTTCCTCATATGGCCCAGCAGATCAGACTTCCTGGAAACAGCAACAGAAAACAAGGAAGTATTTCATGATAATATGTCTTTCTACCAGGCAAGATAAATGGACCAAATTTTAATCAAGGTATCAAAGTATCAAGACAGGAATAAAACAAAAAATGCTGGAACATAGCAGGTCAGAGAGTTTAATTTAATTTAAAGATGCAGCGTGGAAACAGGCCCTTTGGCGCACTAAGTCCACGCCGACAAACGATCCCCTACACACTAGTTTACAATTATTACCAAATCAAATTAACCTACAAACCTGCACGTCTTTGTAGTGTGGGACGAAACCGGAGCACCTGGGAAAAACCCATGCGGTCACGAGCAGAACGTACAAACTCTGTACAGACAGGACACGCAGTCAGGATCAAAACAGGGTCTCTGGCGCTGTAAGGCAGCAACTCTACCGCTGTGCCACTGCGCTGCCCTTGGCATCCAGGGAAAGGGGAAAATTAGTTCCTGTCTCAGGTTAACGGAAGTCATACACGTATGCTTTTTAGTCACGACTAGGGGACTGGGAAAGGATCTTAACTCCCTGGTGTAAGCGTGACCAAAGCTTAGATGAGAGAAAGATGTGGCAACTGCAGATGCTGGTTTATACCAAAGATAGACACAAAGTGCTGGAGGAACTCAGCAGCATCTCAGGTAAATAAGGATGGGTGACTTTTCGGGTTGGAACCATTCATATGAGCTGCTCCAGCTGAGTTACTCCAGCACATAGTATCTATCTAGGAGAGCAAAGATAATAGGTTATTGAATGTCTGGTCCATGACAGGCTGATGATACGTGCATTGAAGATTTATGGACAGGTTGCCCAGAAGATTCGCTCATGCTTGAATAAAATTAGACAGGATGACAATTTTACATAAAATATGGTAATGTAAAACTTTACTCATCTCATCTACTTTTCGTCATTACTGTGGTCAACCTTCAAGTCTAATCAGACCACTTCCTCTGTCTTCTGTCACAAGGAAACAATAACACACAAAATTGCAAATGTCAGAAACTTGAATTGCAAAAAAAGGGAGCAACTTAGGAGAGAGAAACAGTGTTAATGTTTCAAGTTGCTGACTTTTCACTGAGCACTGAAGATAAAGAATTGTGGCTGGTCTGAAGAAAATTCCACACTGATAATACATAGACCATAGAACAGTACAGCACAGGAACAGCCCCTTTGGCCCACATTGTCTGTGTTGATCATGATGCCAAGTTACTGATCTCATCTGCCTGTACATGAACCATATCCTTCTATTCCTTGCACTTTCACGTGCCTATCGAAAATCCTCTTAAACATCACTATCGTATCTGCCTCCACCACCACCTCTCAGGCCTGTCCCCACCACTCTCTGTAAAAAACTTGCTCCGCACATCTTGTTTAAACTTGTGAAAGTTTGGGATTCTCTGGGCCAGCGGAAGCTTGGACATTTGGTCTGCTCACTGCTGATACTGATTGAATTGAGAATCAATGACAGGTACAAAGCTGTCTCTTCCACCCTCTTATTTTCCATTGTGGAAGCAGCTCATGGACATTATCCATACTAAAATCCAATAAGCTATGATGCCATTTTCCTCTACTCCCGCTCCCTGGGCTAATCTTCTCTTCCTGCCCCTTACCTTCTGCCCAGGAATTCATATTCCATCAGTTACCCTCCTATTGCCAATCATGTCCTCCATGGGATCTCCTATCCACAAATCAACTCCTTACTGCCTCAACCCGATCCATAGTAGACAACTTGTCCTTTTTTTTTCCAGAGATGCTGCTGGACCCGCTGAGTTATTCCAGCAGTTTGAGTCTAACTCATCCATCCAAGCTGGTTTACATAGATACATAGACAATAGGTGCAGTAGAGGACCTTTCGGCCCTTTGAGCCAGCACCGCCATTCAATGTGATAATGGCTGATCATCCGCAATCAGTACCCCGTTCCTGCCTTCTCCCCATATCCCTTGATTCCGCTAGCCCTAAGAGCTCTATCTAACTCTCTTTTGAATGCATCCAGTGAATTGGCCTCCACTGCCTTCTGAGGCAAATAAATCCACAACTCTCTGGGTGAAAATGTTTTTCCTCATCTCAGTTCTAAATTACCTACCCCTTATTCTTAAACTGCGGCTCCTGGTTCTGGACCCCCCCAACATCGGGAACATGTTTCCTGCATCTAGCATGTCCAATCCCTTAATAATTTAACTTCGGAGTCACGTGAGTGACTACGTGAAGAACCCCGCTCAGTGCGCAGGCGCGGCATTACGCCCAGCAGTTGCAACAGCGGCAGCAGCTGGAGTCAGGCTCTCCAACTGCGCTTTAAAACGGACCGTCAGGTAAGTAGACGGTGAGTTGGGACTAACCGGAGGAGAGTTGGCGTTAGTGTTTTGCAGTGCAAAAATGTCTCAACGCAGGAAGCTCTCACAAAGAACTGCCCGCGCTCTAACTCCACCAGAGGAGCGACCAATTCCAGCCGGGCAGCAACCGGCGGCAGCACCGCTCGCTGAGCGATTTGCTATCCCTGAGACCGAGCCTGACCCAGTCACGCCAGAGCCTGCACGGCGGGCTGGGAAAGCAACCCGAAAAACAAATCGGCCGGTTGACTCCGACTCGTCGGAGGGGGAAATGTCCTCTCCAAAACGGAGGAGAGACAGCAGCCTGAGCTGCATTCAGCAGCTCCTAGACGAGATGGTCTACCGGGAACAGCAGCGCTCCCGGGCAGACAGGACAGGCGCCTCCTCCATAGTGCCGAGTCCGGCACTTCCCTTTGCTACCTCAGATCAAGAACTGGAGGCTAGCATTGGTGACCAGGGCAGGGCTGGTCTGAAAAAGGGGCAGGCGGAAGGAATCGGGAGTATGCATGGGGTGCAGGAACAGGAACAGCTGCTGGGTGTGGTGGACCGCTTTGTAGCAACCCCACGGGCTGGAGCACCTCTGGAGCCGAGGATGGCGGCTAGCATAAACCACCTGTCTAATAAGCCTCTACAGGAAAAGGTGCTCGCCCAAGTACTAGAAGAACACACAGCACCAGAGAACTGTGAGGCCCTTAAGGTCAAAAGCCTCAACAGTCAAATCTGGGGAAATGTGGGGGGCCCTATACGGGCACAAGAAATAAAGCTACAGCGGATCCTTAGGCTCCTGACGTCAGCTATCACAGCCTTTGCTCGTTGCGTGGAGACTACGGAGATGAGTACACACCAGCAGGATGTGCTGGCGTTGATGTGTACAACCCAATTTGAATTAAACAACCTCCGGAGGGAAAATATAAGACCTGCCCTCAACCCAAAATTTGCTGGCTTGTGCAAAGCTCCAGCTACGGAGGCAGATCCGTTACTGTTTGGGAACGACCTAAACAAACAGCTGAAGGATATGGAAGAGGCATCCAAAACCTTCGGCCTCATGAGGGCAGGCCCCGCGACGAGCAAACCACGAACAACTCTGATACCCAAGCGGCAGCACCCCACGGCATCCACCAGTCGACGTCTGGAATATGGGACTGGTGAAAGCTTGGGGCCGCAATATCCCCAAAGACCTTTTTTAGGTCAGGGCCCGCCGTGGACCCCCTGGAAAATGCGCCTCCCCCCAACATCGCCAGCACGTCGACAAGGCAAAACTCTAAGAAAAAAGAAAACACAAAGTCGTCAATAACCATGGAGGTAGGTGGATCTGGTTCCTACCAGCATATAGAGAATAAGGGTGCCTTACTAACAGGGGGAAGGTTACACTTGTTTAAAAAAGCATGGGGAATGATCACTAATGATAAATATATACTCAATAGCATTGGAGGATATAAAATTCAATTTATTTCAAAAATACCGCCAGTTCAACACTGGCCCGAAAGGGTATTTTCTCCCTCCAAAAAAGAGCAACAGGAGGGACAAGCTGAACTGGTGAGACTTATAAATAAAGGGGTCATAGAAAAGACCAAACATGAGCCCTTGGAATTTGTTTCCAACATATTTACAAAAACCAAAAAAGATGGTGGATGTCGCATCATCATTGACTTAACATCCCTAAATAAGTTTGTTAAGTATATACATTTCAAAATGGAAACATTTGTGACTGCTAGACAACTGATTTCCAAAGGATACTATATGGCAAGCATTGATCTCAAAGATGCTTACTATCTGGTACCCATACATAAGGATTATAGCAGATACCTTAAATTTATCTGGATGGGCAGCTGTGGCAGTATAAAGCACTGCCTAATGGGCTCACGTCAGCCCCAAGATTATTCACAAAAATATTAAAACCAGCCATGGCAACATTAAGGAAACAAAAACATATAGTCATGGCATATTTGGACGACATCCTCATAGTGGGAAAAACTATGGAATTGGCTGTAGCAGCAGTATCAGCTACAAAACAGCTCCTAGAAACGCTGGGATTCGTCCTACATCCAGATAAATCCAAGTTAAATCCATCCTCTATCATGGACTACCTGGGTTTCACAATTAACTCAGTCCAAATGACTATTACCCTGCCAAGGGAAAAGATGATTGCATTAGCACAATCATGCAATAACTTAAAAGTTAACAAAAGACCAACTATTCGACAAGTAGCAGCAGTAATTGGGAAAATGGTAGCAGCATTTCCGGCTATCCAATTTGGACCTTTGCATTATCAAAATTTACAAAGAGCAAAGGTGCAGGCACTAAAACAACATAAAGGTCACTATGATCGGGTCATGATGTTACCCACTGGAGCAATATCAGAGCTACAGTGGTGGATACAAAATATTTGGCATAGTTGTAGTCCTATTATTATTACTAATGCTACTTTAGTTCTTCAAACAGATGCCAGTGCTCAAGGCTGGGGAGCAACTAACTCCATATCCAGCACAGGTGGTAGATGGACTAACTTAGAATCATCATTACTATCTACACTGGGCATTAATTATTTGGAAATGTTGGGCGCCTTTTATGGTTTAAAAGCATATGCATCAAATATGCAGCACTTGCATGTTCGATTACAAATAGATAATACTACGGTGGTGGCTTACATTAACCATATGGGCGGCATAAAATCTTTATCATGCGACAAATTGGTCAATACGATTTGGCAATGGTGTGTCGAAAGACATATTTGGCTTTCAGCTACCTATCTACCAGGTAAGCTAAACACAGTGGCGGACACCAGGTCACGCAAATTCAATGACAACATCGAATGGATGTTAAATCCTAAAGCATTTGCTAAAATTGTAAAGCAATATGGAAAGCCAGATATCGATTTATTTGCATCAAGACTAAATCACCAATTAACTACGTATGTCGCTTGGGAACCAGATCCAGAGGCAGCAGCGGTAGATGCCTTCACGCTGGATTGGGGAAAGTTATTTTTCTATGCCTTTCCTCTCTTCTGCCTCATCAGTCGGGTACTTCGCAAAATCCAGATGGACTCAGCCTCTGGAATTTTGGTGGTACCCGACTGGCCTACACAGCCATGGTTCCCAGTACTTCATGACATGGTGGTGGAATCACCAATGGTGTTTCCCAGTCATTCAGGTTTATTGATTCACCTAGTGTCAGGCATAAGCCATCCATGCCATCAAGACATTAAACTCCTGGGTTGCAGATTCTAAACCGACCCTATCTGGACCTGGGATTATCGCAACAAACCATCACCACCATGTCAGCATCCCTGAGAACATCTACAAAGAGGCAGTACCTAACCAACATCAAGAAATGGGAGAAGTACTGCCAAGAAACAGGAACTTCATACGAAACAGCCACAGTAGCCAATGTTCTCGAGTTCCTGGCCTACCTACATCACTACGAGGGTATGAGCTACAGTGCCATCAACACGGCACGTAGTGCCCTCTCCACTTACCTCAAACCTGCAGGACATCAGCCTATGGGATCCCATCCGCTGGTGGTTAAACTGATGAGGGGCATTTATAACATCAAGCCCCCCAAGCCCAGGTATACTCAAATTTGGGACATCAGTGTCGTTCTGACATACCTCCGGGATAGACCACCAGCAAGATCCCTCAGCCTCGAGCAATTAACACTAAAAACGCTCATGCTGATGGCTCTAGTATCTGCACAGAGGGTCCAGTCGTTACACAAACTTAGACTGGACAGCATGGAAACAACGCCAGACCAGGTAACATTCACCCTACTAGGTCTGATAAAACAAAGCAGGCCAGGAACATCCAAAGCACTAGTGGTATTCCGGGCCTACCCACCAGAGCCACGATTGTGTGTGGTGACCCACCTCAAACAGTACATCGACACAACCCATAACATCCGAGGGAGTGAAAGAGCCTTATGGGTCAGCCACAAAAAACCACATGGCCGGGTAACAAGCCAGACCATTTCAAGATGGTTAAAACAGGTATTGGAAGCTGCTGGGATAGACATTAACCTTTACAAATCTCATTCCACCAGGGCAGCATGCACATCAACGGCAGCTAGGATGGATGTGCCTATTGACCTCATCCTGAACACAGCAGGATGGTCGAGGGAATCCACATTCCGAACATTCTATAATAAGCCATTGGTGAAGCCTGAAATTTGCCAGAAGAAGTGCTCAAATTTGGAGACCAAAACTGCACACAATACTCCAGATGTGGTCTCACTAGGGCCCTGGGGATCATGACAGAAGCTTCCTCGTGGCGATTCCCGGAAACGACAACACGATGCATTCTGTGACGCGTCGGGCGACCAATTCTGTCAACATGTTGGACGACGACGGAAGCCAACAGTGAGCTATGCGTCGTCTGTCACATGAGCGAACAAACTAGGGCCCTGTACAACTGCAGAAGGACCTCTTTGCTCCTATACTCAACTCTTGTTTTGAAGGCCAACATGCGATTAGCTACAAGGAACTGAAGATGCTGGTTTACCAAGGGAAGACATAAAATGCTGGAGTAACCCAGCGGGTCAGGCAACATCCCTGGAGAACACTGATAGTTGACATTGCCGGTCGGGACCCTTCTTCAGTCACCTATCCTTGTTCTCCAGATTGGCTGCTTAACCCGCTGAGTTACTCCAGCATTTTGTGTCTTTCCCTGCATTATTTCTTCCTGGTTTAATTCACAGCTCCAGTGAAGTCCATCAGAAGCTCAATGAATGGCACTGAATACATCTTACCACACTAGTGCCCTCAAGACGTAACATTCAATTATGCCACAGTGCCGCCCATGTCAGTGTTTCCTGTTTTTATTTCAATCAAAGTTCCTACCCATTGAGTGCTGCTGCTTGGATTTTTAGCGTTGCTGTTCAGTTGTAAGAAAATAGAAAGACATAGAGTGCTGGAGTAGATCAGCAGGCCAAGCATCATCTCAGGAGTACATGGATAGGCGGCAAAGAAAGGCCAGAACCGAAACGTCACTGTTCTCCGGTGATGCTGCCTGACGCGCTGAGCTACTCCAGCACTCTGTGTCTTCTTTTATAAACCAGTATCTGCAGTTCGTTGTTTCTGCTAGAAAATAGGAAGTGGATGGAAGTCAGAGATGGTGGTGGGTATTTGGAACGAGCTGCCAGTTGAGGTAGTTGTGGCGGTACTATAGCAAGCTTTAACAGACCTTTAGACAGCAGTCTGTCAGTCCCTTCTCTGTTTTTATTATTTTAAGTATGTTTTAAATGTGTGTCTCAATGTTTTTTGGTTAGTTTATGTGGGGGGATGGGAATAGGTGGAAACATTTTTTCAGTCACTTACCTCGACAGAGATGTGACTTTCTCAGTGTCTGGATTGGTGCGGCCTTTCCTGGAGCTTCAAGCCGCAGGCGCGGCGCGGACTTCAACATTGCCGAGCTGCGATCCTTTGCTGAGGATCGCCAGAAGAAGTGCTCCGACCACGGGGCCTGTGGATTTTAACACTGTGAAGCCGCGGTCTCCGGTAAGAAGCGGACGACTAGGGAACTCCATGCCGCAGAGTGTTCCGATCCGACCCGACCCGACGTCGGAGTTTCGATCATCCCGAGAGGGCCTGAACATCGGACAGTCTGTAGCGGTGAACTGCGGAGGGTTCAAAGCCCCCGGCCACGGGTGAACAAAGAAGGAAGATGACTGAACTTTATTGCCTTCCATCATAGCGAGGAATGTTGATTACACTGTGGTGGATGCTTATGTTACATTTTATTTCATGTGTGTATTGTTGCTTTTCACTTAATATGGCTGTATGTTAACTCAAATTTCACTGCACCTCAATTGGTTAAGTGATAACTAATGCGAACTTGAACTTGAACTTGACAGGTACATGGATCGGAAAGGTTTAGAGGGATATGTTGCCCTCATCCTTAAAAAATGAATTAAATAAATGCAGCAAACCCATGTTAGTTTTGTTTATTACACAACAGAAGCCTCTGTAAATTAACTCCATCAGTATGCCAATTACTGAAACAATTGTGAATAATAAATGTCACCATCTATTCTGCAATGTGTTGACCTATTTTATATGAATACTGTACATTTTGATATGACAGCAGTTTAATTGAATTGACTGAACGATACAGGTCACCGTTCGCATAAGTTGTTTGTTGTCCTACTTTTGCATCCACTCCCCACACACTAGAGGCAATTTACAGAGGTCAATTAGCCTACAAACTGGATGTGGGAGGAAATCGGAGCACGTGAAGGAAACCCACGCAGTCACAGGGAGAACATGTAAACTCCATACAGTCAGCATCTGATCGAACATGGATCTCTGGCGCTACAAGGCAGCAGCTCTACCAGCTGCCCCATATTGCTGCCCCCAAATTTCAGATGTTCATTTCAGTCTGCTGTTTATCTTAGGTATGATGGATTGTAAATTTGTTTAATTTGTTAAGGTTTTTGGTCAGAGAGAATTTTAAATTCACGAAAGTATATTTCTGTCAGCAGCTGGAGTCATGGTCTAATTGCTTATAATAGTTTTTCACAGTACCTCTGCACATGACAATAATAAACTAAACTAAACTAATTGGTGAATCTGCATTCTGCACTTCTAATGCATAATGATTGCCTGTGAAACGTAAATACAGCTTGGAGCAATGGCTGCAGATTACTAACATATTCTGTTATTAGCATTCTTACTTTACTCACATCTTGTTCTGTGTATGAATTGTTAGTCATTTTCTGCCATGCTGATGACAATTTTTTTTTAAATTGCTCACAGAGGTTAAAGCATGGAAACATGTCCTTCGGCCCACTGAGTCCATACCAACTATCAAGCACCCATTTACACTAACTCTAGTTTTTTATTGTAAATCAGATGCTGGATCCAAAGGTACTATTGGTTTGTTAAAATCAGGAAATGGTTTTTCCACTTCCATCTTTCTTCACTTTCTCCACTTTATTTCGAAGTCACGTGAGTGACTATGTGAAGAGCCCGCCAGTCCACATGCCCGTCAATACGTGAGACGCAATGCGGTGGGTCAGAGCAGTTCGCAACTGCTCTGGCAGGTAAGTAAAGTTTACTTTCAGCGGGCCTCTGCATCAGCAGTCCCGGAGTAGCTTCCCTTTTATCATCAAAGAGTATCTTCCCTTTCATTATACAGCAAGATGCTTACATAGAGCGTTTTAATAAATTATAAAATTTGGTTGAATATGTCTGGATATTTGTAGATAGAATTCTGCACAATGTTGCATGAGTTTTTGTCTAACTCAAAAGTCTATTGGGACTGTGGTCCGGTTAAGAACAATGGCCATGACGCACGTGACTTCGAGATAAAATAGAAAGATTAAACGGGAACTTACCGTTTGAAGTTTGATCTTTATTTTATGAGAAGTTGAAGTGAGGGAGCTTGTTACAATCAGTCTCCATCTTGGAGAACATTCCTTACAGCAGCAAATTAAGTTTTATATTTCACATTGGGCGTTCTTGTTGCTAATCAGGCACTGTCTTGTGCTGAGATCTAGCCAAGGTTTCTGCTCCTGTTGAGTCATACAGCATGGAAACAGGCCCTTCGGCCCAAGTCGCCCATGCCGACAAACATGTCCCATCTACAATGGTCCCACCTATCTGCATTTGGCCCATTTCCCTCTGAACCTGTCCTATGCATGCACCTGTCTAAATGTTTCTTAACCATTGTGAAAGTACCTGCTTCAACTACCTCCTCCGCCAGTTCATTCCATACACCCACTACCCTATGTTTGAAAAACGTACCCCTCAGATTCCTATTAAATCTTTTCCCTCTCACCTTAAACCTCTGTCTTCTGGTTCTTGACTCCCCTACTGTGGTCGAGGGATTCTGTGCGTCTACCCGATTTATTCCTCTCATGATTTTGTACACCTCGATAAGATCACTTTTCATCCTCCTGCGCTCCAAGGAATAGTCCTAGCCTGCTTAGCCTCTCCCTATAGCTCAGGCCCTCGAGTCCTGGCAACATCCTCGTAAATCTTCTCTGCACCCTTTCCAGCTTGACAACATCTTTCCTATAACATGGTGCCCAGAACTGAACACAATACTCCAAATGTAGCCTCACCAACATCTTACATAACTGCAACATGAACTCCCAACTTCTATACTCAAAGTGACTACAATCAAAATATACTAATACAGTGTGTGGGGGAGGGGGGTGTGGGGGAAGGGGTGTGGGGAGAGAGGGGGGTGTGTGGGGGAGAGGGGGGATGTGGGGGAGGGGGTGTGTGTGGTGGGGGAGAGGGAGGTGTGTGTGGGAGGGGGTGTGTGTGTGGGGGAGGGTGTGTGTGTGTGGTGGAGGGTGTGTGTGGGGGGAAGGGTGTGTGTGTGGGGGGGAAGGGTGTGTGTGGGGGGGGAAGGATGTGTGTGGGGGAGGGATGTATGTGGGGAGGGGGGGTGTGGGGAGGGGAGGGTGTGTGGAGAGGGGTGGTCGCCACAGATGCAGCCCGCTCTCTGCTCACCCCGCACTCTGCTCAACCTGCACCTTCGGCCTCACTCAGCGGCTCCCAATCCGGCTTCACACCACGACTCCCAGCTCGTCATGCTGGTCGCCGCAGAAGCAGCCGGCACGCTGCTCACTCCCCGCACGCTGCTCACTCTCCACACACTGCTCTCGCCCGGCACGCGGCTCTCTCCCCGTATGCGGCTCTCTCCCGGCACGCGGCTCTCTCCCCGCACGCTGGTCACTCTCCGCACGCTGGTCTCTCTCCGCACTCGCTCAACACACTCTGCTTACTCTGCTCTTTCAGCTTTATTCTCCTCGCCGCCGGTGATTGACAGCGGATGCCGGAAGGGGCGTTTGTTTGCGATTTTTAAACCTTTATAACTTTTGTATTATTCCACCATCGGAACAAAACTTGTTGCACTTACAACACAGGAGAATGGCGAGTAAGGTGGCAAAACATTGTCGCGCTAAGGTACCGTTTTTGTGTACATTTAAAAACAAAGCAAACCGGAAGGGGACAAGATGAGAGTTTTATAAGTATATTAGACTAAGTGAGACCCGTTGGGTCCCATGTTCACACCGGAGGGCTGCAGGCCACCAAATTCAAATACAATTTAATTCCATTTCAAGCAGAGTGCAGGCCACCAAATTCAAATGCAATTGTATACCATTTCAAGCAGAGTGCAGGCCACCAAATTCAAATGCAATATCATACCATTTCAAGCAGAGTGCAGGCCACCAAATTCAAATGCAATTTCATACCATTTGGGCTTCATACTCCTGGCCCCCCGGAAGGGGCATTACCTTCATCATGGTGATTGTCAGGCGAAAGGACCAATCAGCTGATCTCAAGATTTTTTAAACATTTATAACTTTTTTATTTTTCATCGATCGGAAACATTCTCGGGGCTGCCTCAGCGGAGGACTGAGAGTAAGATGGCCAAAAATCACAGCGATATATGGTAGCGTTTTTTCTAAAATCAATATACAGCGCAGACAGGAAGTGGTCATGATGAGACTTTTAGTTATATAGATACTAGACCAAGTGGGACCTGCGGCATCACACACACACACTAATTACCCTCCCACACACACATTAACCACCCCCTTGATATTATTTTAATATTATTCATTCGCTCCTTTTACCCCATCCTCCACCCTATCCACTCACGCATACCCCCAACTCGCAGGCGCGGCTAGAGAGGGAGGGGGGCAGAGAGAGAGGGCAGAGAGAGGGAGAGGGCAGAGAGAGGGAGAGGGAGAGGGCAGAGAGAGGAAGGGCAGCGAGAGGGAGGGCAGAGAGAGGGGGGGCAGAGAGAGGGGGCAGGGAGGGAGGGCAGCGGGAGGGACGGCAGAGAGAGAGAGAGGGCACAGAAAGAGTACCCGACCCGAGGACCTGACCCGACCCGAGGACCCTACAGCTCAGTCCCGTCCCCTCAACGAGGGCAGAGAGAGGGGGGGACGTGGACTCAGCGAGCAGGGCGGGCCCGACTTGCTCGTTCCTTCTGCATCTTTTGGAGCGGGGTGCGGGCAGTCTTGAATAATGGGTCAGGGGTGACTTCACTCGCAGCAGGATGAAGAAAGGCACACAAACCCATTGTGACGTCATCAGCGAAAGACAGTCGTTTTTAAATTCAAAGTTTTGTCAGATTTTTGAACATTTTCAGTAATAACACGGGAAATAAAGCATGACATTTTCAGATAAAGCAATTTCGGACTCCACAGGAAAAATCTCTACCGGAATATGTAAAATTTTACTGTTAGCGTGTCGTTTTTTCAAGAAGATGCACAAACACACAAATAAATACACATCCAAGATCAGACTTTTAAGTATATAGATAGATAGGCCAAAAGCAGGCAGGTGGGACCAATGTCGATGGGCCATGTTGATAAGCGTGGACAAGTTGAGCTGATGGGCATGTTTCCGTGCTACATGACCGTATGACTGAACACGCACACGTTTCTCCCCTGCCCCCTCACCCCATCCAATTCTGCCACTTGAGTATTTTTAGTAAACCAGCATCTGCAGTTCCATGTGTCTTATTTAATAGTGAACCCTGTTTCACTATTACTATTACAATTACTATTCATAAAGAAGTAATCAGGGACATTAGAGTGTCAATAACTACTTATCACATGACAATAGCGCCAACTTGAAGCCAACTTTACAACAGATATCTTCTGAGGAGGTCTTCAAGGTCAAGGATGCCAAGTCTATGTAGTTTAGAGCTTGTTTGGAGGTTGTAGTATTTAATAGCCTGATGGCAGTAGGGAAGAAACTGCAGATAGAGACAAAAAGCTGGAGTAACTCAGCGGGACAGGCAGCATCTCTGGAGAGAAGGAATGGGTGACGTTTCGGGTCGAGACCCTTCTTCAAACTGCTCCTGAACCTGGACGTTACAGCTTTCAGGCTCCCTATGGCTTCTTCCTGATGACAGGAGTGAAATGAGAGTGTGGCCAGGGTTCTGTAGGTCTTTGATGATGTTGGCTGCCTTTTTGAGGCAGCGACTCCTGTAAATCCCTTTGATGGTGAGGTGGTCAGTACCCGTGATGGACTGGGCAGCAGCTCTCCCAGCTGTGTCACCCTTAGTGCAATCCTTTTTTGCCATGTCACAGTAAAGAGGCTCAAGGTTCTCAATGCAATCTCAAATACTTAATATGAGAGTGGTGTGGCACTTCGTATTTGTGAAACATTATTTGTGGCTAGCTCCAATCTAATCTGAGTTTTCAAGGGCCACGATTCCCACAAACTTTGAGAAGGTGTTTGAAATATTCATTTCCAAGTTATTGGGTATGTTTAAAGCAAAGAAAGTAAGGGTGTCAAAGGTTATGGGGAGAAGGCAGGACAATGGAGTTGAGAAGGAAAGATAGATCAATCATGATTGAATGATGGAGTAAACTCAAGGGGCGAAAGGCCTAATTCAGTTCCTATGACTTATGAACTTATATCTCCATAGATAATTCCAATGTCCTCACTGGGGACAAAACATCACCTATCCATGTTCTCCGGGGATGCTGCCTGAACCGTTGAGTTACTTCAGCACTTTGTGTTTTTTGTTTTCACCACAAGGATTAATACTTGCTCCATTCTCCTTTGTGACTTTGGGTAAGTAAATATGGCATCATGCAAATCCTCAATAAATATGCATGTTCGTTTCGCTCTACAATAATTAACAGGTGAAAGAAGCAATAGTCTGACTCACTAAGTTACTTCGAGCATACTTTAGTCGATGTAAGGAAGCCCTGAGGTTACGGATGGCACTACATTAATGCAAGTCCTTTTCCTGTCAGCATTTTAAAAATATATGAGTCAGAGCACAAGTTCTGACTGGCTCAAGTAATAGCTGTGCACCAATAAATATAGACACTCTCTAATGGTTATCAACTAAACACAGTGACAGATTAAACAGAAGAGGATGCTTTGGTCCAATCTATGAGCCAACCTTATGAATATTATTTTGATTACATCAGTCATCATTGTCCAATGGGATAAAGGAAAGAACATGGGTGGCACGGTGGTGCAGTGGTAGAGTTGCTGCTTTACAGCACCAGAGACCCGGGTTCAATCCGGGTGACAATGGGTTCTGTCTGTACGGAGTTTGTACATTCTTCCCATGACCATGTGGGTTTTCTCCAGATGCCCCAGTTTCCTCCCACATTGCAAAGACATACAGGTTTGTAGGTTAATTGGCTTCGGTTGAAAAATTGTCCCAAGTGTGTAGGATTATGCTAGTGTGTGGTGATCGCTAGTCGGAGCAGACTCGGTGGGCCGAAGGGCCTGTTTCCACGCTGCACCTCTAAACTGAACTAAACATGATAGGCTTTGAGAAGGCAAAGCCTCTAATTTATACTGCAGTTTCAACTTAGTATTCTGTGTCCATCTAAAAAATTAATTCCTACATTAAGATCTCATTTATAAAGCTTTTAATTCCTATTATAGTGTGGACTGGATATGTAACTTCATCATGAGCCTATCTTCAGCATCTGTGTCTTTAAAATCTCAGCTGACACTTAGGAGAATTGACAACTCGATAGATTTAGAGATGAGTCATGCACAGTAGAGAATGGAGCATTATGATTCACACCATTGATTGAATCAGCAAATAATTAACTGGGCATCAGGCCTTGAAATTGTGAGTGATTTTATTCACTGTCAAAAAATATGGATGTAGCCCACCTGTGGCTGAGCAAATAATGATAGGAGTTTCTGATTCTCCCCAGGCACCAGAGAGGAATATGCAACCATGAAAGTGATAGACAGCTGCATTTTAATATTGCAATGACATAGAACAAGCACAGGTACACCACAGTTTGAGTTTCTCACATTTGTATGTAATAGGGAATCCGTGATATTCTCTTCTTGAACTCAACAAGGACAGCAGTGTTTAATGGAGATAGTACATTACATCTGGTGTTCCTTTCACTGCAGTATATGTTAAATTTAACTGTGAGAAATTAAATTATCACTTAACCATATAACCATATAACAATTACTTCATAAGTAATTGGAGGAGAATTAGGCTATTCAATAGACAATAGACAATAGGTGCAGGAATAGGCCCTTCGGCCCTTCAATGTGATCATGGCTGATCATCCCCAATCAGTACCCCGTTCCTGCCTTCTCCCCATATCCCCTGACTGTTATTTTTAAGTCTATCTAGCTCTCTCTTGAAAGCATCCAGAGAACCTGCCTCCACCGCCCACTGAGGCAGAGAATTCTACAGACTCACCACTCTCTGTGAGAAAAAGTGTTTCCTCGTCTCTGTTCTAAATGGCTTACTCCTTATTCTTAAACTGTGGCCCCTGGTTCTGGACTCCCCCAACATCAGGAACATGTTTCCTGCCTCTAGCATGTCCAAACCCTTAACAATCTTATATGTTTCAATGAGATTCCCTCTCATCCTTCTAAATTCCAGTGTACAAGCCCAGCTGCTCCATTCTCTTAGCATATGACAGTCCCGCCATCCCGGGAATTAACCTTGTAAACCTACGCTGCACTCCCTCAATAGCAAGAATGTCCTTCCTCAAATTAGGGGACCAAAACTGCACACAATACTCCAGGTGTGGTCTCACTAGGGCTCTGTACAACTGCAGAAGGACCTCTTTGCTCCTATATTCGATTCCTCTTGTTATAAAGGCCAACATGCCATTCGCTTTCTTCACTGCCTGCTGTACCTGCATGCCTACTTTCATAGACTGATGTACAAGGACCCCCAGATCCCGTTGTACTTCCCCTTTTCCCAACTTGACGCCATTTAGGTATTAATCTACCTTCCTGTTTTTGCTACCAAAGTGGATAACCTCACATTTATCCGTATTAAACTTCATCCGCGGTGCATCTGCCCACTCCCCCAACCTGTCCAAGTCACCCTGCATTCTCATAGCATCCTCCTCACAGTTCACACTGCCACCCAGCTTTGCGTCATCTGCAAATTTGCTAATGTTACTTTGAATCCCTTCATCGAAATCATTGACGTATATTGTAAATAGCTGCGGTCCCAGCACCGAGCCTTGCGGTACCCCACTTGTCACTGCCTGCCATTCTGAAAGGGACCCGTTAACCCCTACTCTTTGTTTCCTGTCTGCCAAACACTTCTCTATCCATGTCAGCACTCTACCCCCATAACCATGTGCCCTAATTTTGCCCACTAATCTCCTATGTGGAACCTTATCAAATGCTTTCAGAAAGTCCAGGTACACTACATCCACTGGCTCTCCCTTGTCCATTTGCCTAGTTACATCTTCAAAAAATTCCAGAAGATTAGTCAAGCATGATTTCCCCTTCGTAAATCCATGCTGACTCAGACCGATCCTGTTACTGCTATCCAAATGTTTGGCTATCTCATCTCCTATAATTGACTCCAGCATCTTCCCCACCGATGTCAGGCTAACTGATCTATAATTCCCTGTTTTCTCTCTCCCGCCTTTCTTAAAAAGTGGGATAACATTAGCTACCCTCCAATCCACAGGAACTGATCCCGAGTCTATAGAACATTGGAAAATTATCACCAATGCATCCACGATTTCTAGAGCCACTTCCTTAAGTACCCTGGGATGCAGGCCATGGGGATTTATCAGCCTTCAGTCCCATCAGTCTATCCAACACCATTTCCTGCCTAATGTGGGTTTCCTTCATTTCCTCCGTCACCCCAGATCCTCTGGCAACCACTATATCAGGAAGATTGTTTGTGTCCTCCTTAGTGAAGTCAGATCCAAAGTACCTGTTCAACTCATCTGCCATTTCCTTGTTCCCCATAATAAAATCACCTTTTTTGGTCTTCAAGGGTCCAACTTTGTTCTTAACTAATTTTTTCCTCTTCATATACCTAAATAAACTTTTACTATCCTGCTTTATATTCTTGGCTAGCTTACCTCCGTACCTCATCTTTTCTCCCCGTATTATCTTTTTGGTTATCTTCTGTTGTTCTTTGAACATTATCCAATCCTCTTGCTTCCTGCTCATCTTTGCTACGTTGTACTTCTTCGCTTTAATTTTTATACTGTCCCTGACGTCCCTTGTCAGCCATGGTCATCCCTTTCCCCCCTTGGAATCTTTCTTCCTTCTAGGAATGAACTGATCCTGCACCTTCTGTATTATTCCTAGAAACACCTGCCATTGTTGTTCCACTGTCATCCCTGCTAGTGTATCTTTCCAGTCAACTTTGGCCAGCTTCCTTCTCATGGCCCCATAGTCCCCTTTATTCAACTGCAACACTGACACCTCCGATCTACCTTTCTCCCTCTCCAATTGTAGATTAAACCTGACCATGTTATGGTCACTGCCTCCTAATGGCTCATTAACCTCAAGGTCCTTTATCAAATCCAGTTCATTACATAACACTAAATTCAGAATTGCCTTCTCCCTGGTAGGCTCCAATACAAGCTGTTCATCACGAAGGCACTCTGCAAAGTCCCTTTCTCAGGGTCCAGTACCAACCTGATTTTCCCAGTCTACCTGCATGTTGAAATCTCCCATAACAACCACAGTATTACTTTTGCTACATACCAATTTGAACTCCTGATTCAACTTGCACCCTATGTCCAGGCTACTGTTTGGGGGCCTGTAGATTAGTCCCATTAGGATATTTTTACCCTTACAATCCCTTAGTTCTATCCATACTGATTGCACATCTCCTGTTTCAATGTCACCCCTTGCAAGGGACTGAATTTCATTCCTCACCAACAGAGCAACCCCACCCCCTCTGCCCACCTGTCTGACTTTTCGATAGGAGGTATACCCTTGAATATTCAGTTCCCAGCCCTGGCCCTCTTGCAGCCATGTCTCAGTAATTCTCACAACATCATACTTGCCAGTTTCTAACTGAGCTTCAAGCTCGTCCATTTTATTCCTTATACTTCGCGCATTCATATACAGCATATTGTTCCCTGATTATATCGAAAGGGACAAGAGCATTATTCAGGCATAAAATAGTCACACAAGGTAGGTGGATAGATAATGAACCAGGCTAATTGTGGTTTTAGATCCATCTCAGAATCTGTGATGCAATTGCCCAGAACAGCAGTTTTTTTATGGTTTGAGAAAAATATTATTCAGCATCCTATTTATATTCATATAAATGGTGCTTGATGAAAAAACAAAATTCATCAAGTTCTAGTTTTCAAACTCAATCTAATGCCAAATAACTGCCAATATAAATTGTTAAAATTTATGCAACACTCTTTATAAAATAAATTATATCTACTTACAATTGAAGTGGACGGACTGACCTAACTGCAGAATACTGCAGGGTTAATTTATATTTTCATTACTGCAAAGCATTATGTTTCACAGTAATCAAATTAATTATTATTATTTTTAAAGAGCTGAAACTATATAACTGAAGATAATACAAAAGCATGAACTGTTTAGTAAAACCTAACAACATTTAAAGTATTTCAGAAATCATTGAACAATGGAAAATATCAGCCCTAGATGCAGATATCTCATTAATTCAAGCCACAAGTCCTTACTTTAATGAGCAAAAAAGTCTAGAAGGAATACTTTAAATATAAAGACGGGTCCTGACCCGAAACGTAGCCTGTCCATTCCCTGACCAGTTGAGTTCCTCCTGGGCTTTGTGCTTTAAATATAAAATATTTTTACATAAGGGAATGATAAGCAACTCCACATTCTTTCACCTTCTCACACCCTCTGTTTTATTCAGCTCTGCCTCTCAAAACCCCCCTCGCCTGTGCTCACCTATCACCTGCCATGCTTTGTCCAGTCCCTCCTCTCTTCCAGCTATCTCCCCCCCCCCACCCAAACTACAATCAGTCTTAAGAACGGACAATACTGAAATGTTCTCCAGAGATGATGCCTGAGCCGTTGAGTTACTCCAGCACTTTGTGGCTTTTTTGTAATCCGGCATCTGCAGTTCCTTGCTTCTACACTTCTCCACATTCGTTTGATTTGTTTTAAAATTTGCAATTACATGCTTGTAGGGCTAATGATTGATTGATCAATAAATTCAGGATGTGCATTCGACAATTCGTGGGCAGAAGTCCCTGCTGCTTGTTTAGTTTGGAGATAAAACATGAAAACTGGCCCTACATCCCACCAAGTCTACGCCAACCAGCAATCCCCGTACACTAGCACTATCTTATACACCAGGAACAATTTGCAATTTTTCCAAAACCAATTAACCTACAAACCTGTATGTCTTTGGAGTGTGGGAGGAAACCGGAGTTCCTGGAGAAAACCCATGTAGTCACGGGAATAATGTACAAATTCCGTACAGACAGCACTCATAGTCAGGATAGAAGCCGGTTCTCTGGTGCTGTACGGCAGCAACTCTACTGCTGTGCCATCGTGCCACCCAGTTAATATGCCAAATGTTGCTGTTCCATTTGAACCTAATGGCATTTGTAGTGTGATCTATCCATGATATTATCTCCCTTCCAACGCTATGAACCCCGCTTTATGTCATAAACTGTGCCGTGAGAGCTGATAAAATGGCCTTTGAAAATCCAGAGAGAAAACATCCATTGGGTTATTTGAAAAACTGTGTGATTTATCAAATATGATTTCCCTTACAAAAGCCATGTTGACTTTGTCTAATTCAATTCTGATTTCCAAAGAATTCTATTATCGTTTTCTTAAAAATTGATTAACCATATAACCATATAACAATATTTGCCCGGTTATTGAGGTCATGTTATCAGGCACCTCTCAGATCATCTCTCTCTCTCTCCTAGCTTGGAGTGGTGTTAGATTTGCCACTTCTGTATTGGGAAGAAAACTGTGGGACACTGGAAACAATGTGATTTTTTTTTAAAACAGGAACATTGCAAGGTCGGTCAGACTTATTACATAGAATGACCAGAGGGATAGTCAGACACTTCAAACCGAGAATGGCAATGCAGGTGCCTAGGTTTAGAAAACCAACAGAGTTCATTAATCAACCCACAGAAGTAGCATTTTTGCTAGTTTATATATGTCCAAAGTGGAAATAATAATAATAAAATGAGGGGCACAGTGGTGCAGCGGTAGGGCTGCTGTCTTCCAGCGGCAGAGACACGGGTTCGATCCTGACCATGGGTGCTGTCTGTGTGGAGTTTGTACGTTCTCCCTGTGACCGTGTGGGGTTTTTTTCCGGTTGCTCTGGTTTCCCCACCACATTCCAAAGATGTACAGGTTCATAGGTTAATCGCTTCGGTAAAATTGCAAAATTGTCCCTAGTGTGCAGGATAGTGCTAGTGTATAAGATGATCGCTGGTTGACATTCGACTCAATAGACAATAGACAAAAGGTGCAGAAGTAGGCCATTCAGCCCTTCGAGCCAGCACCACCATTCAATGTGATCATGGCTGATCATCCCCAATCAGTACCCCGTTCCTGCCTTCTCCTCATATCCCCTGACTCCGCTATTTTTAAGAGCCCTATCTAGCTCTCTCTTGAAAGCATCCAGAGAACCGTCCTCCACCGCCCTCTGAGGCAGAGAATTCCACAGAGAATTCACCACTCTCTGTGAGAAAAAGTGTTTCCTCGTCTCCGTTCTAAATGGCTTACTCCTTATTCTTAAACTGTGGCCCCTGGTTCTGGACTCCCCCAACATCGGGAACATGTTTCCTTCCACTAGCATGTCCAAACCCTTAACAATCTTATATGTTCTCATCCTTCTAAACTCCAGATTGTACAAGCCCAGCTGCTCCATTCTCTCAGCATATGACAGTCCCGCCATCCCGGGAATTAATCTTGTAAACCTACGCTGCACTCCCTCAATAGCAAGAATGTCTTTCCTCAAATTAGGGGACCAAAACTGCACATAATACTCCAGGTGTGGTCTCACTAGGGCTCTGTACAACTGCAGAAAGACCTCTTTGCTCCTATACTTGATTCCTCTTGTTATAAAGGCCAACATGCCATTCACTTTCTTCACTGACTCGGTGGGTGAATGGCCTGTTTCCGCGATGTATCTCTAAAGTCTAAAGATTCCTTTGGCATAAATCAACATATAGAAGTGGTATTTATGCTGGGTTATATACATGCTCAAAGTGGTTGAAATAATAATTTCATAGAAATGTAGAAACATAGAAATTAGGTGCAGGAGTAGGCCATTCGGCCCTTCGAGCCTGCATCGCCATTCAATATGATCATGGCTGATCATCCAACTCAGTATCCCGTACCTGCCTTCTCTCCATACCCCCTGATCCCCTTAGCCACAAGGGCCACATCTAACTCCCTCTTAAATATAGCCAATGAACTGGCCTCAACTACCCTCTGTGGCTGAGAGTTCCAGAGATTCACCACTCTCTGTGTGAAAAAAGTTCTTCTCATCTCATTATCTCATATAGTTTCCAACTATAATTGTTGATGTTTGTGCAAGATATCAGAAATTAAACAGCGCACAGAGTCTAAAGAAGGGCCCTGACTCGTGAAATTACCTATCAATGTCCTCTAGAGTGTTTAAGAAGGAACTGCAGATGCTGGAGAATCAAAGGTACACAAAAAAGCTGGAGAAACTCAGCGGGTGCAGCAGCATCTATGGAGCGAAGGAAATAGGCAACGTTTCGGGCCGAAACCCTTCTTCAGACGAAACACTCCTCTAGAGTGTTGTCTGACCTGTTGAGTTACTCCAGAACTCTGTGTTCTGCACAGGGTCTTCCCAGGTAATGGAGGACAGGACTTACAGAAATACAACTCGACACAAGTTCTCCCGTATATTTTGAAAGCGTTTTTCAAAGCAGGAGAGTTATTTAGAAACCTTTCCAGGCTTTACGGAATCGGGGTAGCAGCTAGTTGACGCAAAAGAGAAACAGACTTAAAAAAATTACTTTTTCCATGTAATCTCTCCATGTTAATCAAACAGATACATCACCTTTAAAAATGCATATTTATTATCAATAAATCCCACTGGTGGAGTCTGAGAGATAACCAGCTAGTGTCGAATTTTGAAAATGTAACTACAATATTCTGACACTTCCTCAAGATTGATCTGTAATCAAATCTGCTTAATTAGTCAAAGATAAAGCAAGGCTAATGTTTCTATTTTTAAATAAAACTTAACTTGACTTTTTTTGTATGTGCCTTTGTGTTACTTTTCAAGAGTGGCGAAAAAAGATGTACGCAACTGAATGCCAAATGATTTTTATTCTCGATTAGCATGCATTTCAATTATACACTGTAGCAATTACGGTTGTGCCTTCATTGCTGATAACAGTGACTGACACTGCACTCAAGAAGATTTGACATGAGTTCCCTACAGAGCATTAAATATTTAACAGAATGTGATGTAGTACTTTGGCGACTAGGAAAAGCATGCAGGAAGAAAAGTTGGAGAGAATATAAAAAGTAAAGAATGTACTGGATCATGTGGGTTGAGGATGAATATATGTGGGTTGAGGATGATATATGGAATGAGCTACCAGAGGAGGATGATACTAAAACAACAGATACTATAACAACATTTCTGGCCAAAATTTCCAAGTTTTATGACTATTTAAAAGACGGCACAAAGTGCTGGTGTAAGTCAGAGGTCAGGCAGCATCTCTGGAGAATGCGGATTAGTGACGTTTCGGATCGGGACCCTTCTTCCCTATCATCTATCCATGTTCTCCAAAGATGCTGCCTGTTCCGCTGATTTACTCCAGCACTTCGTGTCTTTTTTTTGTAAACACGCATATGCAGTTCCTTGTTTCAACATTTCAAAGACATTTGGACAGGTACATCGATAGAAAAGATTGAGAGAGATATGGAGCAAATGTGGGGAGGTGGGTCTGGCATAAATGTGGCATCTTGGACGTTAGGGACAAGTTGGGCTGAAGGGGCTGTTTCCGTGCTATACAACTCTATGTCTCACGTCAAATCAAAAACTTACCCAAAGGGCACACTGCGATCCACGTCATGCACTACATGGATGTGTCCTGATTGTGGTTTCCGCTGATGACTTATTTTTAGTTTAGTTTAGTTTAGTTGTGCGTGCTGATGCCCCGCATATCAGTGCACCAGCTGTGTATCAGCAGCTCCAAAGTGTAGGAAAATAATGTCCCAAACATTAAGAAAAATACACATGGAGTCTTTTGCAGTAAGAAGGGTCTAGACTCGAAATATCACTTATCAATGTTCTCCAGAAATGCTGCCTGACCTCCACTTACTCCAGCACTTTGTGGCTTTTTTTGTTGTAAACTAGCACCTGCAGTTCTTTGTGTAACCAAAGAACCCTTTCCTGAAACAGTTAATAAAGCAGCTCTTTCACTTAGTTTTTATTGACGATCAATACAATTGGTTATCTCAAATGATGGCCAGTTTTCAACGATTGTTAATTTTGAAAGTCCTCTAAAATAAAGTTTTAATTGAGTGATTATCTTATGTTAATATTTAAGAAAGAACTGCCGATGCTGGAAAAATCGAAGGTAGACAAAAATGCTGGAGAAACTCAGCGGGTGAGGCAGCATCTATTGAGCGAAGGAATAGGTGACATTTCGGGTCAAGACCCTTCTTCAGACTGAATATGCTGCTTTACCACCTGCCTTTGACATTCAATATGTTTTACCTCGTAGCTTGTTCACTAAAAGTCTCCAAAGCAGTATCAGAAATGTGGTAAAGGAGCAGGGAAAGTTGCAGCACTGTGTTGATATAGGAGCAGCAATCCTCACAATTCAAAAGCCATTGCCACCTACAACTAATATGCTCTGGGCTGTGTCAAGCAGCAATACAGTTAATGAGCTCTATGCAAACATACCAAAGAGACCATCGCTTAATGCCACTGTAGCCTGTGTGAGTTGGTCATGAATTCAAACATCAGTCTAAATCTTGTGTGTTTTAGTTCTAGTTTTAGTGATATGGCATGCAAACAGGCCCTTCGGCCAACCAGGTTTGTGCTGTCCATTAATCACCACACTGCTTCTATGTTATCTTCATTTCTCATCCACTCCCTACACACTAGGAGCAATTTACAGAGGCCAATTAACCTATAAACCTTCATGTCTTTAGGATATAGGAAGAAATCAGAGCACCCGGAGGAATCCCTTGCAGTCGGCTATTTGTGGTAGTCTGGTTTGCTCATTGGCCGCATTTAACCACTTCAGATGCCATACAGCTGGAGTGAAAGAAAGCCATCCTTGTTCTTGAAAGATTGCCTAAAAAGTAATCTAGGTATACAGAAAGAAATACAGATTCTGGTTTACATAAAAGGACACCAAGTGCTGGAGAAACCCAGCGGGTCAGTCAGCATCTTTGGAGGACATGGATAGACGATAATTTAGGTGGCAATTTAATTTAGATGTTGAAATCATAACTGTTTTTCAACCTGCTCGGCTGGAATTATATTATTTAAAGAATGCACAAGTTTTCCCAACCATTTGTGTATAAAAAGTACATTATGACAGGTATATGGATCGGAGAGGTTTAGGGGATATGAGCCAAATGCGGACGTGGGAATAGCGTAGATGGCGCATCATGGTCAACATGGGCAAGTTGGGCTGAAGGGCCTATTTCGGTGCCATATGACTGACCATTTCCATTCCTACATGAAGAAATTCAGCTATCATTTTCACCCATTGAGCAAGTAATTAAAGATCAAGAAACAATTAATGGAAGCACAGCTCTTTGATATATCATGGCATCACAAGATTGTAAGATGTTACTATATTAATTTTATCAGCGAATCTTACACTTTTGACATCTTTCCTCACAAAATAGCATGTAAAACATAGTCGACTGTAACACTGCTGCATCTGAAGGTCAACTCTTCAAATTTCACTCCAGAAACTTTAGACTAAATCCAGACTCCCGCCCTACTCCAGTGTTGCTTCAGTGTTGCTCTACTTGTGGTGCCAGCTTTCAGATAACCTGAGGCAACCTCTCGGGTGGATGTAGCAGATTCCAGAGAACAATTTGGACAGGAAAACAAGGTATTTTTCATATGTCCTGCCCAATACATTCCTTAACAAATCACTGCGGCATTTTTGATTTTCATTTTGGCTCTCTGCATCTGCAGTTTTTTTGATTTTCTTAATAGTTAAGTGACTTGCCTAGCAAGCCATGGGTCTGGACCAGCAATCCAGAGTTGCAAGTTCAAATGGGACCAGTTGGACCTGTTTCCATGCTAATATCTCTAGGATTCTATGACAGGGAGAAGGCAGGAGAGAGATACTGCGGAAACAGGATCTTCAGCCCACTGAGACCGCGCCAACCAGCGATCACCCTGTACAATAATACTTTCCTACACACTAGGGATAATTTACAATTTTACCGAAGCCAATTACCCTACAAACCTGCACGTCTTTGGAGTGTGGGAGGAAACTGGAGCATCGGAGAAAACTCACGCGGTCACAGGAAGAACATTCAAACTCTGTCGACAGCACCCTTAGTCAGGATCGAACCTGGATCTCTGATGCTGTAAGGCAGCAACTCTACTGCTGCTCCATTGTGCCAACCTACTGGTAATGTTTAATTCCATGTGTAGCAGGATGAATATTGGCTCAAACAGCTTCATGCTGTTAAATTCCTTACATGGGAACTGAAACTGCACTAGTTCAACCTCTCAGCTGAATGAAATGGCTTCCAGCAATTTTCCTTCCCACAACATTGCACCGAAGAGTCAGCTTCGATTACATGTTCAGGTCCTGGAGGGGAGGAAGAAATAAAATCTGAATGTGGTCCCAGTGCCACCCGAACAGCACTGAGGGCTCAGCTGACTTTCATTATCAGGTCTGACATTCCAACTGCACTGCTTCTTAAGATGGTGATGGGCGCTGTACATCTGCTGGATATGGAGCATTGTTACATCTTCAAATTTGCAACTTTTAATGAGAGCTTTAAATGAAACTGATGGCCACATAATAATCCGAGCAGCCGAGATTCTCCAGTGGTGCCACACTCCATTCTTACGATGATAGAAACAAAGAAAGATATAAAGTTTCCTCTACTCCGGGGGAAATAAACCCAACTTAAACAATCTCTCCTTGGAACCGAAATGGCCCATCCCAGGCCCCATCCTGATGAAAATGGCAGAGAACTGTGGGCGCAGCACAGACCATCACACAAACCAACCGGCCTTCCATTGACTTTATTTACACGCCATGCTGCCTTGGCAAGGCTACCAGCATAAACAAGGACGAGCCTCAACCTGATACTCCCTCTTCTCCCCTCTAACATCAGGCAAGAGATACAGAATGTGAAAACGCACACCTCCAGATTCAGGGACATTTTCTTCAGGCAATTGAACCATCCTATCACCAACTAGAGAGCGGTTCTGACCTACTATCTACCACCTCATTGGAGACTTTTGGACCATCTTTAATCGGACTTTACTGAATTTTATTTTGCACTGAACATTTATTCTGTATCTGTACATTGTGATTGGCTCAATTGTAATCATGTTAGTCTTTCTGCTGACTGGATGGCATGCAACAAAAAGCTTTGTACAGTACCTCTATATACATGACAATAAACTAAACTAAACTATTCCAGGGGAAATAAAGCCAGCCTAAACAATCTCTCCTCGCAACTGAAACGTTGTATCCCAGGCAATGTCCTGGTGAATCTTCTCTGCACCCTCTCCAGTGTAATCTTGTCCTTCTAGCAGTGTGGTGAGCGGAACTCCATGCAACATTCCTGCTGTGGCCTCACCAATGCTTTATATTATCATATTGTAACCTCCTCCTTATACACTTTGCTCCAGCTACTGAAGGGAAATATTCCATATGCCTTCCCCATTAGTACACCTGTGCTTCTACCTTCAGGATCCTTGGATTTGTACACCAGGGTCCCTTTGTTCCTTAGTACTTCCTATATATAGTACATGGTATGAAGTATATTGGACTTTGTCCATGGAATTGATACGTTACAACGCTGAGAATTTTACAATGACAATTAAACTGAAGGTACCGTTTTACCTCCAGACAGGTTAGAGCTCCTGGTTTTTCCTCTCCCTCATTGCAACCATTGGACATAATTCTCTGAAACTGTTGAGCTACAATGCTGAGAACTATATTCTGCACTCTGTATCTTCCACTTTGCTCTTTCTATTGTACTTGAGTTTGACTTAATTGTAATTATTTAATTATGTAATTATGTACAGTATATCCAATCTGATTGGATAGCATGCAAAACAAAGCTTTTCACAGTACTTGAGTGCATGTGACAATAGTAAACCGAAACTTAAACTTAAACCTAGTCCTATCATTCATTATGCATCTCCTACCCTTATTAGCCCTCCTAAAATATCCCGAGTGCAGGAACAAAGCTTCAATTAGTAAAAGTTCAGGAAACAGAGACCCAGTTAATAAAAAGGCACAGGCTCTGGTGAATTTGAAATTAGGGGATATTCAGCACTAATTTAAACAAGTATCAGTTTAAAGAAAGATGGTCCATTAAAAAACGTTTATTCACGCTAAAAAAGCTGATGCAATGTAATTGTATTTTAGTTATATTCTTTATCTTGTCATTGAGTTCAAGTAATAAATAAGTCAAGCCTGTGGTCTCTATCACACCAACCTTCCATACCGAAGCATCTCAGAATTTTAGGAATATGTGGAAACTCCAGGATGCATCCCTCATCCTGGACAACCCGGGAGACAGAAAATATTCCCAGCTGGTGGAACAAAAGCTCTAGGTTTTAGCATCTGAGCAACAGCTGACAATGCAGTGGTCCATTTATGAAACCGGTGTTAGTAGCTGGCATGCATTAAGCATGCAGCAGGTATAAAAACAGGAGGATGACATTGAGTGATTAGATTTCTGTATCACTAGAATCAGAAACACATTGCGTCGTTACAATTGCCACAAGACGGCATCCCAATTGGAATTGCGCTGTATCCATAAAATAGAAAAGCAATTATACCAAAAGAATCAGAAACCAATCACCAAAATCAGAACCATTCTGTACAGCCAGAAGCACAAACATTTTGTATTGCCAGAATCACAAAAATCAGGAGAAATCCAATTCAGCTAATCCAAACCAATCAGCAAGGCAAGGAAAGGTGTTATGAACAAGATTCTCAGGTGTCACTTAAGGTCCAATAGCTGCTGTCTGACACCCAGTTTGCATTTCACCAGGATAACCTAGCTCTAGATTTCATCAGCACCAGTGGGATTAAATTCCAAGTGACTGATGAGGGGAAAGTTTCTTTACACAGTGAGTGATTGACTTATTTAACTCTCTGCCAGAAGAGATGGTGGAGTCAGATACAATCAATACTGGGTAATTTACAGGGATGTGGGTTAAAAAAATGTCAGAATGAACTTGGTGGGCCGAAGAGTGTGTTTCTGTGCTATACAACTCTATGATTCTAAACTAAACATCTCTTGAACGTTTGACTAAGTGTGCATTTGGGCGGCATGGTGGCGCAGCAGAAGAGTTGTTGCCTTACAGCACCAGAGACGCGGGTTCAGTCCTGACTGCGGGTGCTGTCTGTACAGAGTTTGTACGTTCTCCCTGTGACCGCACGGGGTTTCTCCAGATGCCCAGATTCCTTCCACACTCCCAAGACGTGCAGGTTTGTAGGTTAATTGGCTTCTGTAAATTGTCCCTGATGTGTAGGATAGAATTAGAATAAGGGTGATCATTGGTCAGCGCGGACACGGTGGGCCGAACGGCCTGTTTCCATGCTGCATCTCTATACTAAACAAAAGATTAAAGAGAGAGGTCTCGAGGAAAGCCCTCCAATGACTGGGCTCTGTTAGGACCTAGGGAAATGATTTTGGTTCTTGCAGGTCAGACCACCTCTAGGGAGTTTCTATTTTTGCTTCTTACTCAACTCTTTATCAATGTCATTCATCCTGTTATTTAATGTCAGAAAATAGTTTCTGCCAATGTCACGTCATGGTTAAACTTTCTAATTTTGCAATGATAATTCAACTGAAGTTACCATCTTACCCCCTGACAAGATAGAGCTCCGAGCTCCAAAATGTTCCCCGCCATTCTTCAGCGCTACCATATCTGCAACCTGCCCTTTTTAAAATCTTTTTTTTTGTCTATTGGACATAAATGTAGTTGGCAATGCCAACAATTGTCATTCATCCTTTACTGCCCAAAAACTGCAATGGCATGCAAGTCTGAAAACACATCCCGACCTGACACGTTGCCTGTCCATTTACTCCACAGACGCTGCCTGACCCTCTGATCTCCTCCAGCACTTTGTGCTTTGCTCACAATTCCAGCATCTGCAGTTTCATGTGTACTTCAGGTGGCCCCGGCATTCCCTCTCTCTCTATCCCTCCCCCACCCAAGTCACACTAGCTTCTCATTTTCACCCTACAAACAGCTTACAATGGCCTGTTTCCTTTATCATCGTTACTTTTTTGCATATTTTTCATTAATTGTTCTTTATCTCTCCACATCACCGTTTATATCTCTCATTTCCCTCATCCCTAACCAGTCTGAAAAAGGGTCTCAACCCGAAATATCACCCATTCCTTCTCTCCAGAGATGCTGCCAGTCCCACTGAGTTACTCCAGTTTTTTTGTGTCTAATTTAGAATAAATGAAGATGAGTTGACAGTGAGTTAAAATGCCCAACAGCCTAACTTCTGAGGAAGTAGACGAGTATTGAATTCTCTGCATCCCACCCACACAAAACCTACTTGCGCTGAACAATAAAAAAAATAATCGGACTTTGCAGTTACTTTCTACCCCATGGGTGAATACTGCATGGAAATATTTCCGTCAAAGGAGAGATTGGAATTAAATCAAGTGTATTGAATTTGGCTGTCAAAATAGTTTATAAGACAACTGTTTCGTGAACCACGAGAATAATTGGAATTCCATACCTGATTTGTCTGCCAGAGATAATCTATGAAATGATTCATTCCTGAGAGAAGATTGGCAAAAACTTGAGCTCTTAATGATGGGCACTGTCCAAGCACAATGAGAAGCTTGGCCGCCAACTCCTGTTCCTGAAACTAAGCACAAGAATGCAGGAAGCATTTGAATGATGTTCATTTGATTGGAAATGGACAAAACAAAAACAAAGAAAGCAACACAAATTCAGAAAATGTCAGAGTTTCGCACCATGCACCGCGCGCGGTAGGTTTTGGCGAGCCGCGGCCATACCCCGACTGTAGACCTGTCGCCGAACCGGGAGAGGGAAGCCGCCCAGCCCGGCCCCTCCTCGCCTCCGAAGACCAGGAACCGGAGAGGAGGGTGGAGGGAGGCGGTGACGGTGGCGGACGCTGGACCAAGGACAGTAGGAAGAACCGGGGGTGGTCTTACCTTCTGCGCAATCAAAGTTGTTTGTGTGAAGCGCCTCCAAAGCACGAAGGTTGAGATGGCTGGGCAAGGAAAGGGACCATATCTATATTTGAGCACCATATCTAAGGATGTGCTGGCTCTGTAGAGGGTCCAGAAGAGGTTTACAAGAATGATCCCAGGAATTAGTGAGTTAATATATGATGAGCATTTGACAGCACTTGGCCTGTTCTAGAAACATAGAAACATAGAAAATAGGTGCCGGAGTAGGCCATTCGGCCCTTCGAGCCTACACCGCCATTCAATATGATCAAGGCAGATTATCCAACTCAGTATCCCATACCTGCGTTCTCTCTATACCCCCTGATCCCTTTAGCCACAAGGGCCACATCTGACTCCCTCTTAAATATAGCCAATTAACTGGCCACAACTACCTTTTGTGGCAGAGAGTTCCACAGAGAATTCTTATGAAGAATGAGGGGGAACCTCATTAAAACGTACAGCATAGTGAAAGGCTTGGAGAGGATGTTTCTACTCGTTCAAGTTCAAGTTCACATTTATTGTCACATGCACCAATTAAGGTACAGTGATATTTGAGTTACCATACAGCCAAGGAGAGTCTAGGACAAGCGGTCATGGCCTCAGAAGTAAAGGATGTTCCTTTGGGAAGGAGATGAAGTGGAATTTCTTTAATCAGAGGGTGGTAAATCTGTGGAATTCTTTGCCACAGAAGGCTGTGGAGGCCATCGATATATATAGTTTAAGGCAGAGATAAATAGATTCTTGATTAGTAAGAGTGTCAGGGGCTATGGGGAGAAGGAGAATAGGGTTAGGAGGGAGAGATAGATCAGCCATGATTGAATAGCGGAGTAGACTTGGTGGGCCGAATGACCTAATTCTGCCTATCATTTATGACCTTTTGACCTAACGCCGGGCCTTTATGGCCAGCTGCAGTTGGGACTGAAATGGCACCAAAACGTGGTGACTCTTGCAATAGAGACTCAGTGGGCTGTTTCTGTGTATTATGTACTTAACCAGGGATTGTACTTACATATGGCAATAATCCTATTGATCTGTATGCAAAAAAAGAATCTCACTGTACCTTGGTACAAGTGATAATAATGGAATCATGTTTTGAGTTTTGCTCAGTGGGTCAGGCGACTTCTCTGGAGGACGTGGATAGGTGGCATTTTGGGTTGGATCCCAAACCAAAACATTACTTATCCATGTTCTCCAGAGATGCTGCCTGACCCACTGAGTTACTCCAGCACTCAGTGATTTTTGTTGTAAACCACCATCTGCATGTCCTTGTTTCTCTCTTAATGTGTTGCTCGTCTGTACATCTATAATTTCTGATGTTGAGAGTGACAGATTAATTCATAGACTCTGCAATTTACCAGCACACTATTTCGAGACTGTGATTACCAGAACACATTATTTCATAATGATGCATAAGTGATTTGGGATTCTGAAATAAATTTCACAGCACTGTAGTAACACTAATCTGAAATAAGTGTGTAAGAAAAATGGCAAAGGTGCATCTTATAATGCACAGAAAATAACACAACTGCAAAATCAAATGCCGTTCACCATTTTGCAAACCTGGGCATTATAGAAAATATAAACTATTTCCTATCTTTCCTATCTCAAAATTTATAGCAGTGCAATCATTGATTGGCTACTTTGCCATGTTGATGTAAATAAAATGAGTCTAAAGAAGGGTCCTGGCCGAAACATCGTGTGTACATTCCCTCCACTGATGCCACCTGACACACCAAGTTACTCTAGCACTTTGTGTTTTAGTCAGGATTCCAGCACCTGTATAAAGTCAGTCATACAGCAAGGAAACAGGCTCTTCGGCCCAACTCTAAATGTTGACCAACCTGCATCATCTAAACTAATCCTACCTGCCTGCTCTTGGCCCATATCCCTCTAAACCTATCCTATTCATGTACCTGTCCAAATGTTTATTAAACACTAAGTTGAGTCCCAGCATCACACGGGAGGGCTGGTCACCAACGCAATATTCCACCTCTCCACCAATTCCAATACTGCTCACCAGTGGGTGGGGGCTGTCTGTTGCGCTAGTATGGGTGTTGCGGGCCGAAGGTACTGGTTTCCAGAGGGCTAGTATAGACATTGTGGGCCATTTGGATGCTTGGGCAGGCATCCAACTGTTGCAACGATTTTAAAAGCCAAGGCGAGGCAAACAATTGGGCTGCATCCACCCGACAACCAAAATTCATTTTGTGAACACAAACTTGTTAAAAAAAAGGCGAGGCAAACAATTGGGCAGCAGACACCCGACAACCAAAATTCATTTTGTGAACACAAACTTTAAAAAAAAGGGCTGCAGCCGCTTTACAGCTGTATCGAGGGGACTCACCGTGGAGTAGACGTGCGTTCAGTGTTATTCGCAGCTCAGTCTCTGCCAGACCCTCTCGCTTCCTGGGTCTGGCAGAGACTGAGTGAGGCACGACACTTCCTGGTTTTATAGTCCCTCCCCCTGCCTCCAGCGGGGGCAGCAGAGAGAATGGGGAATTTTGTAAAAACATTAATATCTCTCTCACTTTTCATCGACGGAAAAGATCCTCCGCACTCATACGGCGGAGGGGGGCTCTGAGCGAGGTGGCCAAAAATGACGGCCGTAGGTGATGGCGTTCTCTCGGAAATCGCAGCACAGTCGGCCAAAAGCGGTCAAGATCAGAGATTTAGTAATATAGATTGTGATAGTACCTGCCTCAACTATCTCCTCCAGTTGCCCCTCAGGTTCCTATTAAAAATGTCCTCCCTCAACTTAAACTTATGTCCTCTAGCTCTCGATTCCCCTACTCTGGGCAAAAGACTCTGGGCATTTACCCAATCTAGTACCTCAGCCACCCTCCGATCAGGCACTTCTGATCTCAGCCCCAACAGAATCTGCGGCTTCCTCTTATAGAGGTGTACAGAATCTGTAGTCTATTATGACTCAAAATGAAACAATATCCTAATTTGAACTAGTTAGGAAAGCATGTGCAAATCCTCTTCCAATCTCTTCCCTTCTCCTTGCCATGAGATCAGAAATTTATGAGCGGCATTGATCGGGTAGACAGTCAGAATCTTTTTCCCAAGGTGTTACTGGAAAGTATTCTGAAGGATAGGATATACAGCAATTGGATGGACAAGGGCTGTTTAGAGATAGTCAGCATGGTTTTGTATGTGGGAGGTCGTGTCTCACAAAACTGATTGAGTTTTTTGAAGATGTGACCAAAAGGGTTGATGAGGGCAGAGCTGTAGATGTTGTATACATGGCATTCGACAAGGTTTGCATGTTATGCTGCTTTGGAAGGTTAGGTCGCATGGGATCCAAGGAGAGAGAGCTAAATGGATAGAAAATTGGTTTCATGGAAGGAAGCAGTTCAATCCCAATTTTCTAGCCATTCAGATATCTCTCCTTGGATCCCATGCGACCCCATCTAATCTACACTAGTCCCACTATGCTGTGTGCCTGTGTGTATTCTGTATTATGTTCTATATGTTAAGATATGATAGCACATTGAGGTACATCTACAGCTCCATACTCTGGAATTCTGTGCACCAATGTAGTGTTCAAACCTCAATATGTTGTATAACATCTAATGAGAAGGGGAGGGAAGAGAAAAAGAGAATGAAGAAACCTAGCAAGAAAGAAGTACAGAGATAAGTTGTTTACTACTCATTAAGTGCCTTTCATTTTAGATGTTCAAAATGACTGCAGAGTTTGAGTATGTCACTTGGAAAAGTAATCAATTTTGAGTAATCGATTTTGAATTGGAATATAGAATGGAAAATTATAATTTAGTGGTGTGGGAATTTAGTACAGGGGAAGAAGGCAGTTTCTCACTGCAAACTCATAGAAAAAGTGCAACAGGGCATTCCTAGTTATCATCCACGTTACACACGCAGATCGTGGAAATATTTTAGTGTTGACTGATCTCTGTTGTTCTTTATCAATTACAGTTAATACTTTGTCTTTGGTTCAGTCAATTTCAGCAGCAGTTTTTTAATAGTATCACAGCAGTAGAGTTGCTGCCTTACAGCGCAAGAGACCAGGATTCGATCCTGACTACGGGTGCTGTCTGTACGGAGTTTGTACGTTCTCCCTGTAACCAAGTGGGTTTTCTTCAGGTGCTCCAAGTTCCTCCAACAGACGGGCTCAGGAGGCTAAATTACTGGGTGTTATTAAGGCAAAGATTGTTAGGTTCTTGATGAGTAAAGGAGTCAAAGATTATGGAGTGAAGGCAGGAGAATGGGGTTGAGAGCGAAAGATAGATCAGCCATGACTGAATGCCAGAGTAGATTTGATGGGCTGATTGACCTAATTCTGCCCCTATGTCTTATGGTCTTATCCCAGATAGGACCTGCAGTTGTCTTTCTCAGGCGATAGTGTCCAAATTCCCTTGTAATCATCTAAAAGATGTATTGCAGGGGAATGATATTAGCCCAAAGTTCCGCTGATGTGGAAACTGTCAGGGACATACTGTAGGAGTGACTCACACCCAAAAGTGCTCAGTTAAGGGCCTGTTCCACTTGGCCGTCATTTGCGCCTCATTTACGCGTCATAAAATAGGTCAACGCGTTGTGACGCACGGGTAGCGTGTGGGTAGCGCGGGACGGGCGCATGGAAACATAGAAACATAGAAATTAGGTGCAGGAGTAGGCCATTCGGCCCTTTGAGCCTGCACCACCATTCAACATGATCATGGCTGATCATCCAACTCAGTATCCCGTACCTGCCTTCTCTGCATACCCTCTGATCCCCTTAGCCACAAGGGCCACATCTAACTCCCTCTTAAATATAGCCAATGAACTGGCCTCGACTACCCTCTGTGGCAGAGAGTTCCAGAGATTCACCATTCTCTGTGTGAAAAAAGTTCTTCTCATCTCGGTTTTAAAGGATTTCCCCCTTATCCTTAAGCTGTGACCCCTTGTCCTGGACTTCCCCAACACCGGGAGCAATCTTCCTGCATCTAGCCTGTCCAACCCCTTAAGAATTTTGTAAGGTTCTATAAGATCCCCTCTCAATCTCCTAAATTCTAGAGAGTATAAACCAAGTCTATCCAGTCTTTCTTCATAAGACAGTCCTGACATCCCAGGAATCAGTCTGGTGAACCTTCTCTGCACTCCCTCTATGGCAATAATGTCCTTCCTCAGATTTGGAGACCAAAACTGTACGCAATATTCCAGGTGTGGTCTCACCAAGACCCTGTACAACTGCAGTAGAACCTCCCTGCTCCTATACTCAAATGGAGAGGCGTGGAGGAGTGTGGAGTTGCTCGCGGTATCGCGCGCTGCTCCAGGATTTCGTGCTGCGAAATCCTGGAGCTGACGCATTGGCGTCGCACGTGTATCGCGTGGTGACGCATAGTTACGTCACTGTGCATAACCATGCGTTGCCGTGCGCCGCAGGGTATACTAATGCCGTCACGTGCACCAGATGACATGTAAGATGAAAAAAAAGCGATCTTCAGTTGCACATTGCTGAATCAAATGAGTTGCTTGGGAATTGCAATTCCACTCTCCAATCATTTTTACAATGTAAACTTATTTTCTGTTTTAAATGACAAAGACGAGAGGATACATCCTTAAGGTGAGAAGGGCAAAGTTTAAAGAAGTGCAGGGCAAGCTTGTTTTACACAGAGAATGATAGGTGTCTGGCATACGCTGCCAGGGATAGTGGCGGAGCCAGTTACGACAGTGACCTTTAAGCTTTGAGATAGACACACGGATATGCTATGCAGAAAATGGAGGGAAATGGATCATGTGCAGGTAGAGATTAGTTTAATTTGGCATCAAGTTAGACTTTAGGCTTTAGAGATACGGCGCAAAAACAGGCTCTTCAGCCCGATGAGTCTACGCCGACCAGGGATTACCCAGTGCACTAGAACTATCGTACACCCTATGGACAATTTACAATTTGCAGAAGCCAATTTACCTACAAACCTGTACATTTTTGGAGTGTGGGAGCACCCAGCGAAAACCCACTGTCACAGGGCACGGACATTGCGGGCTGAAGGGCCTGTTCCTGTGCTGTACTATGTTTTATAAGTTCCTATAAATCTGTTAACTGCTAGGTAATCAAGTCACTTTTCTTCCTACTGAATGTGGAGGATGAAAGCTATTGCCAGTTATCACAATAGCCTAGAATTTGTGATTAACAGTTACTCTTCAGATTGCCGTGAGTGTTTTTGTATTTGATCAATCAAAACATTTGATGTGCGAGTTCCTCAAGGGGATAGACTGCTTTGGGAGAGCATTTGAGTGATTTATAAAGAGTTGTCAGATGTTAAGTTGTAAATGTAAAACCTCCCAACTGTGTTATGAAGGGCAGAGGCAGATTCAAGGAGATCATGGATGATGTGCAACTCTGCTCTGACAACCTGTGTATGGTCCGTAACCCTGAACATCTTTAGGTAACAATCACAGGTTGAAAGTTCACAATAAACTTTGCTTCAAAAGTGATTTGTGGATGAAAGTTCCAAACTTTTCCAGTTTATTTATAGATCCTTAACGGAGATTTGGCTTTTCTGCCTTGCAGTGTTTTGAGATATCACAAATCATACAATGCTGCCTTCTTCAGCTTCCCACAAATAGATGAGTAATGCTGAACCTAAATACAAATTAGATAGCTTTTATATACTTATGAATTTTCTTCCATGTTCATAAGACCATTAGTTTAGTTTAGTTTATTGTCACATGTACTGAGGTACAATGAAAAGCTTTTTGTTGTGTGCTATTCAGTCATCGGAAAGACTATATATGATTACAATCAAACCGTCCACAGATGTAAGATAAAGGGAATAACATATAGTGCAAGATAAAGTCCTGTAAAATCCAATTAAAGATAGGCCAAGGATCTCCAATGAGGTACATAGCAGCGCAGGACCACTCTCTAGCTGTTGATAGGATGGTTCAGTTGCTTGATAACAGCTGGGAAGAAACTGTCCCTGAATCTGGAGGTGTGCGTTTTCACACTTCTATACCTCTCTTGCCTGATGGCATAGGGGAGATGAGGGAATGATCGGGTCTTTGATTATGCTGGTAGCCTTGCCGAGGCAGTGTGGTGTAGATGGAGTCAATGGAAGGGAGGTTGTTTGTGTGATGGTCTGGGCTGCATCTACAATTCTCTGCAATTTCCTGCAGTCTTGGATGGTGCTGTTCTCAAACCATGCTGCGATGCATTTCGATAAAATGCTTTCTACAGGGCAACTTAGGACATGTACTTGTTTCTCTGCCTGGAACCTGACACATGTTCTGCCTGTGAAAGTCTTGGGTCTGAGAGACTGAGAGGTCTTGAGAGTCAGAAAGGAGCAGCAGTACATTGGAAAGCAGTGATGAGGAAGTAGAGGGCCTCTGGCACTTTCTAAAGGCAGGCTTATTGCACATTTTGTAGCACGATATTGGCCAAATCTCTTGAGTTTGATTCACCGGGCACTGGGAGAAAATAAATGGTGTCTAAATTACATGTCGTGAATCGGCAAATCAGACCCTGCCTCTGGCATGATTCATCCTCCAATAACCTTGACTCAGCAATGAGTGGCTTTCTCTTGACTTGAGGTTGTGTACAAAAGGAACAACGTTATCTGTGTGAAGATAGTCTGAAGTAAAAACTGGACAGAGCAGTGTGTGTGAAGCTTTGACAGATATTGGTACTGATACATCAAGTTCAGGGATGGCTACAACCACTGTCTTTCTGGCCTGGCGTTTACAAAAAAAGTTAACTTTTTTAATATATGCCTGCAGTGCTACGTCAATCATAATCCTGACAGCTTAGTTGTAGACAATAGATTTAGTCATAAGGCAAGCATCCTACTAGAGGACAAAAAAACCTAAAATGATTCTCACAGCGTTGTTGTTTTTGTGTGTATATTTTCTCAATATTTTTCCAGTCCACACTCCCCTTCATTTCCTATTGATGATGGGGTTTTTTTCTCATTGCTTATTTTTAAACAATACATTATATTATTCAGATTCAGATTCAGATTCAATTTTAATTGTCATTGTCAGTGTACAGTACAAATCGATGTGTAGGAAAGAACTGCAGATGCTGGTTTAAATCGAAGGTAGACACAAAATGCTGGAGTAACTCAGTGGGACAGGCAGCATCTCTGGAGAGAAGGAATGAGAAGGAAGGACCCATTCTTTCTCTCCAGAGATGCTGCCTGCCCCACTGAGTTACTCCAGCATTTTGTGTCTGTTATATTATCTACATGGTTGCAGATGACCACTGTGGTGGGCTGGATCACGAACAATAATAATATAGAGTACAGGAGGGAGATATTGAACCTAGTAATGTTGTCAGGACAATAACCTCTTGCTTAGTGTCAGCAAGATTATGCAGCCAGTTATCGATTTCAGCAAGCCCCAATCAGCATCAATGGTGCCAACGTGGAAATGGTTGAGTTTCAAGTTCTTGAGTTTAATACTACCTACGATCTGTCATAGACCAATCACATTGATGCAACAGTCAAAAAGGTACACCTACTTCCTGAAAAGGCTGAGGAAACTTGACATGTCATTAAGGTCTTTAATAGACGACTTTAATAGGAATCTGAGGGGTAACTTTTTCACACAAAGGGCAGTGGGTGTTAGGAACAAGCTGCCAAAGGAGGTAGTTGAAACAGGCACTATCCCAACATTTAAGAAACAGTTAGACAGGTACATGGATAGGACAGGTTTGGAGAGATATGGACCAAACGTGGGCGGGTGGAACTAGTGTAGCTGGAATGTTGGCTGGTGTGAGCAAGTTGGTCTGAAGGGCCTGCTTCCATGCTGTATGACTCTATAACTCTCTTACAAACTTCTACAGATGCACCATAGAAAGTTTAGTGTCAAGCTGGTTTGGCTCTGCACAAGACCACAAGAAATTTCAGAAAGTTGTGGGGGTAGCACAGTCCATCACACAGACCAGACTCCCAATCATTGACTCCAACTACATTTTATGTCTCTGACCTTAAACCCATGTCCTCTGGATTTGAGTTCCCCATCCTCGGGAAAAGTGTGCATCCACCCTATCTATTTTCCTCATGAACTTGTACACCTCTATAAGATCAGCCTTTAGCCTCCAGCACTCCAAGGAATAAAATCTAAGCCTGCCCAACCTCTCTCTATAAATCAGCCCCTTGAGTCCTGGAAACATCCTCGTAAATCTTCCCTCCACTCTTCCCAGCATCTAGTTTTATTGACAAATTTCTGTTTTTCTTGCGCATGTTGTTTCCATCCGATTGTGAGAATACCAGAAGCACTGGCAGGGGAACGGAGCCAGGAAATGGGTCAGCTCAATCACTTTCTTTTAAGCTTACTTTAAACCTTCCCATAGGCCCCTTTTCTCCTCCCCCACCTTTGCCCTTCAGCCTTCCCTAAGGCCGCCAATTATAAATCTCCAAAAGCAGGTGAATTTCTCAGCTTCTTTGTTGTCACTTCTATTTAAAAAAACTGCTTTTGTCAGTATTTCCTCGCTGCAAAGATTTTTCAATTTCCCCATTGGGTTCGCTCTTTGACTGAGGTCAAGGCTGACTTGGAAGCTATAAATAATCATGAAGTTATCTGATCTGTGGCCAGATTTTCAATATGTCTTATTCATTCAGAACAACATTAGATTGGTCAGCAAAATAATGTTCTTGCATCTTTTTATGGTGCTGCAGTTTAAGAATTGGGAATATATCACAGATAAAGATGCCTTTTGGCTGGCACAGCTGCCTTTAGATGGAACAGATGCCTTTAGATGTGCACGTTGGCACAGTGGTAGAGTTGCTGCTTGACAGTGCCGAGACCCGGGTTCAATCCTGACTACAGCTGTTTTCTGTACAGAGTTTGTATGTTCTCTCTTTGACCACGTCGGTTTTCCGAAGGTGCCTGGTTTCCTCCTAAACTCCAAAGACGTACAGTTTTATTTGTTAATTGGCTTTGTGCTCGTGTATGAGGTTCGCTGGTCAGCACAGACTCGGGGGGCCGAAGGGCCCGTTTCTGCACTGTAACTAAACTAAAACAAAGATGCATTTAGATGGTAGAGATGCTGTCATACAGTGCGAGAGACCGGGTTCGATCCTAACTATGGCTGCTGTCTGTACGGAATTTGTCTCTAAAGTCTAAATGCCATTAAATAGGCACATGGAAATGCAGGGAATAGAGGGGTATGGATCATGTACAGGGAGATGAGATCAGTTTAACTGGGCATCATTTTCGGCACAAACATTGTGGGCCAAAGAGCCCGTGCCTGTGCTGTACTTTTCTATGTTCTATTGTAAAGGCTATATGTGACCACTGGCTCACAGCATTCAGAATAGTAAGATTAAACGAGAACTTACCAGTTTGAAGTTTGACCTTTATTTTATGAGAAGATCTCACTGCACCTCATCGTAACTCCTGGTGCAGTGAGATCTGAAATCAGTATCTACTCCTGCATAGATGAACCCCGTTTTATCCCTGGACATCGTCTGACCTGATATATTTTTTTGTTTTTTTAATTTATTTTTTTAATAACAAGCATAGCAAGTTCAGAGCCTTGAAAAAACTCTTGGTGACCTTAACATATAGTTGTATATGTGTGCCCTCACATAGCCAAAGGTCCCTGGGTATGCCTTGAACTATTTTCAGACCTGACACCCCTTCTGCTGTGCTTAAGTAATTATAAACATTAAATATTATATTTTATTTACAGATGTAATCATCCTGTCCCTTCGCAATATGTAGCGACGGCACCTGTTGCACTAACCCTGCGCCAGTAGGATAACTACCTTATGAGAGCCGGCCAGACTTAAGGATGTAACTGGAGCCCTCTATGAAACAGTGTTAACACAATGTCAGTATCCCTTACTGTCTTGTAGTTGTCCTGGGAATTTTTGTTAAAGATATCCTTACAAACTTGATATCCGAGTTGAACCAACAGAGTGAGTCCCATTTGCTGCAGTAAATATGATGGGAAAACATATTGACACAATTAATGGCCTTATCACTTAAATTATTGTCAAAAGACCAATTAACAATGAACTCCAAGACGTCCATAGTCTGTACTAGGAACATACTCATGGAACATTAGCATTAAACAACACTTCCCATTTCCTGCAAAGAAATGTAGTATTTTTTGGTGCTATATCAGCAGTGAACCCATACTTGGGTAAGTGTGCCAATTCCAGCCGTAGGGCAGTCTAATTCAGATACTGCACAGCATAAATTGATTTTAACATGCAACGGCCGATTTCCTGAGCCATAGCCTCATAAGGTTGTCTTATTATTCCCGACAAATCGGGAATTTAAGCTGCATAGACCAATCAGACAGTAGGAAATCTAAAGCGGGATCTTGATGACTTTACTTGAAGACCCGACTGACCAGGCAAAATGGAGGAAAATATAAACCATTCCTCCTCCTTGTAGCGAGAATGTATCTTTCGCCACTCTTATGCCAGGTTTTTTTTTTGCAACCTGTAAATAAGCATGACAGCAACATATCAGTATACGGTGTTCCATTGAACCCAAATCATAAATACTATGTGGTCCATTCTGTGTTGTCATGATCTGTCCTTGATAATACACCTGTGGCAAATAAAATTAGTTAAACCACTACAGGTTATTTTATTTTTACTTGATTGCACCCATGTGACCAACATATGCCACCATCATAGTGTATCAACCTGAAATTGAGCAAGCAGAATAAGCATATTTGCTCAGTCACTCTTTTACCCATTGAATGCATGTAGGGTCTATAAATAGTTATACCAATAACTGAAGAATTGATAATCATGCAAATCTCCTCCACATCCAAACTGGAGATGACCTTCGCAATATCCTACGTTAGGCTATATTACTGTCTATGACAATATTTTCTGACTAACTGCTGGCACAATGCTGCATACTGTTTGTACATCATAGTGGCTTTGGTAGCTTCAGCTAGTACAATACAATACAATGTAATATAATACAGTTTTATTCCTCATGTTGCACATGTGCAAGTGAAATGAATTTATCAGCAGCAGCAGTAGTAATAGTGTCAGTTTTTTAACAATGACTTACATGGCACTTTAGAATTTGCCATTTAGCATGATGTCAATTCTCCCACTTGCACAGCTGAATCACAGCTATATATTGCCAATTAGTCTTAATGACTAGCGGCTGATACTAACCACAGGGCTATTACAGATTTCTATAACTGTAATCTGTTGCCCAGAGCTGCGTCATAGGCCAATTAATAGCTCAAGCTAAATCCCAATGACCAACAAGTCTATTTGGTAACAACTGAATTTAACTGTATAGAAGAGCCCAACCTCTTAAATATAGTTTGAGGCTCCAAATGATCCCTGTAAATGGAAACACCTTATAAAATCAGTTGTTAATTAGCCATTTTTCATAATGACCAGGCCACTCCTTACATCATTTTTTGCCTGTCTTAAATGACAACTCTGGCCCAATTTTCGAGCCTGTTTGCAATACAGTCCTGGCCATAATAATATTCTGGCCCCAATTCTGGACCTGCGTTGCAACCAACTCTGACCAAATTTTACCAAGCCTGTTTTGAAGGCAATCCTGGTCATAATAATGAGCCTGCCTCAAAACACAATTCTGGCCCAATTCCAACCTGCTTTACATGGTTAGATGCCTCTAAGGAGATGATTATGTTTAATCATTTGTGAATTGTGCAATCAAGTGTAAATCTTACCAACTTGTAAGTGGTCTTTAGTTGCAGAATATGTGGAGCCTCTGGCTGCTTTAATGCTACCACCAGCTTCAATGAACTGCTTACTGCTGATGCAAATGAGGCTTTGCCCTTTGTTGGCCTTGACTGGTCCAACAGCTTGTGCTTCGTCCTCTAGGTTTTCCCTGTTGAATGGGTTTTACTTGAATAGTAGATTCAGTGGCTATCTTTAATGCCTGAGCAGTGTTCACTGCATTGTGTTGGGATAGCAAACCTTTCTGCCAGGCATGGTACTTTAGACACATGCCCTGTCCCTTGGATATGCTCCATAGCTCAACCCTCAAACTCGACATCAGATTTGTACTGACCAAGCATGCTCCCTGATCTATAAAAGAGACGCATTAAGCAGCCCTATTACAAGGCGCTACTGGCACGGGCTCTTCCATAGACCCGCGCTCCTTTCCCTAGAGGGAAACATAAAGCAGCCCTGTTACAAGGTGCTGCTGGCGCTGGCTCTAACATAAACCTACACCACCATAGACTAAGGCATGCATTTAAGCAGCCCTGTTACAAGGTGCTGCTGGCGCTGGCTCTCTCATAGGCTAATGCTGTAGTGCGTGGGTCTCAAAAGGAAGCACGAAGTCCAGTGTTTTGCGAGGCACCTTTTATTATGTTCCTCCCGGTTGTAGGGAAGACCAAACAAGAGAAAGGCGTCAAGCAGCCCTGTTCCAAGGTGCTGCTGGCGCGGGCTCTCTCATAGGCCCACGCTGCCCTAGACTAGGCATTCAAAATAAGCAGCCCTGTTCCAAGGTGCTGCTGGCGCAGGCTCCTCCATAGGCCCATGCTGACACAACTCCCTAGTGTGTCTAGATGGAGCATCTTCTCCATTGTTATTTCCATCCTAACCAACCTCAAAATTTTATTTACACCTTACTGCAGGGGAACCCTCCCAGCACTAATGCTGACCTTTGAGGTTAGTTTTGATCCCATATCCTGGGGACCACTGTGGTCTGGAAACGGTATTGCTGCTGGATTTCCCTACCCTGGGAACCCCAGCATCTGTATATTTTACCGGAGGGGAACCTTGCCGGTTCTGGGGCTGACCTTCTAATCGGTTTTACCCCAGAATATCGAGGAACCCCACCATCTATATCTATTACCGGAGGGGAACCCTGCCGGTATTAGGGCTAACCGTTCTTTAAACGGAGCCTCCAGAGGAACCCACTCCTCTGAGAATACCATTTAATTTCAAAGTACCCGTAACTACCCGGGCCTCTGGCACTGCAAATCAGCAACTCTAACGCTGCTGTAGTGCAACTACAACTGGGATATTCCCCAGCGTTTTTAAACATTAAAAAATCGCAGACCCGACTTACCAGCTATACTGGTTCCCTCGTCGGCCTCGCGAAGTACCGGCAGTAAAAGAGGTTCCTGCACGAAATCTAAGAAAGGTAAGAAATAGAAACCTTACCTTGTTAGTTTAACTTACCGCTGGCAAGCAGGCAACATGCTTGCCAGTCTGGTGCTTCCGCCATGCGAACGATATACGACGCGCATGCGCACGAACGGGGTTCTTATTCGCGTAGTCACTCACGTGACTCCGAAGTAAAATGAACGATTTTATCATCTCTGTAGTTCACTGGAGCAGCCACAAGGTAGGTCAGCTCCATCCAAGGCCGCAAGAAATTGCAGTGAATTGTGGACGCAGTCCAGACCATCATACAAACCAACATCCCTTCTATTGACTCTATTTATACCTTACGCTACCTCAGCAAGGCCAGCAGCATAATCAACGATGAGTCGCACCCTAGCCATTTCCTCTTCTCCCCTCTCCCATCAGGCAAAAGGTATAGAAATGTGAAAATGCACACCACCAGAGTCAAGGACAGTTTCTTCCCAGCGGTTATCAGGCAACTGAATCATCCTACAACAACCAGAGAGCTACGCTGAACTACTATCTACCTCTTTGGTGACTCTCGGACTATCCTTGATCGGACTTTGCTGACTTGGATAGGTTGGGTGAGTGGGCAAATACATGGCAGATGCAGTATAATGTGGATAAATGTGAGGTTATCCACTTTGGTGGCAAATACAGGAAAGTAGACTATTATCTGAATGGTGGCCGATTAGGAAAAGGGGAGATGTAACGAGACCTAGGTGGCATGGTACACCACTCATTAAATGTAGGCATGCAGGTGCAGCATGCAGTGAAGAAAGCGAATGGTATGTTAGCATTCATAGCAAAAGGATTTGAGTATAGGAGCAGGGAGGTTCCACTGTAGTTGTACAGGGTCTTGGTGAGACCACACCTGGAGTATTGCGTACAGTTTTGGTCTCCTAATCTGAGGAAAGACATTCTTGCCATAGAGGGAGTACAGAGAAGGTTGACCAGATTGATTCCTGGGATGTCAGGACTTTCATATGAAGAAAGACTGGATAGACTCGGCTTGACCTCGCTAGAATTTAGAAGATTGACAGGGAATCTTAAAGAAACTTACGAAATTCTTAAGGGGTTGGACAGGCTAAATGCAGGAAGATTGTTCCCGATGTTGGGGAAGACTAGAACAAGGGGTCACAATTTAAGGATAAGGGGGAAATCTTTTAGGACTGAGATGAGAAAAACATTTTTCACACAGAGAGTGGTGAATCTCTGGAATTCGCTGCCACAGAAGGTAGTTGAGGCCCGACTGTAAACATCGCAGAGAAACCCTTCTATAAAGGACCACGGAGGAAATCCCGGCTATAGCTACGGGAATACCAAGCTCGGGGGAGAAAAACCCGACGATGAACGTCGCAGAGAAGGCCTTCTACAAGGACCGCAAGGGAATCCCGGCTGCAACGACCGTGGGAATATCAAACTCGGGGGAGAAAAACCCGACTATGAATATCGCGGGGAAGCCCTCTACAGGGACCACGAGACCAAGCTCTGACTGCGGAGGACCGTGGAAGTGCGGGCAGTCAGCAGCGGTAGACTTCACCAGGATCGCTATTCGATCAGCAGTCTCCGACCTGGAACCTGCACAGTCCGAATCGACACCACAGACTGGCGGGAAGGCCAATCAGAAGTTGGACAGGCCCGAAGGCTCGGACGAGTCGGGCTGTGAAGAATCACCGCCGGCGGGCAGCGACTATGATCGCATATCCCGCATGGAGCGGTTGATGGAGCAGATGCTCCAACGTGACATGCTCCGGTATATGTAGTCTAGTCACCATGAGGTCCTAGGACGCCCATGGCAGCACCTTATAGAGGGCTGCATAATGCATCTCCCTTGACAGAGCGGAGCATTAGGAGTCTCTTCTGGGCTGACTCTGAAGACAGGGTTTGGCAGAAGATACCACAAGTGTGCTGGGGGTGCAGGAACAACACAACCAGCAGCAGGAGCAGGCTGTTGAAACAGGTCAAGAAGCTCGACGAGGGCCGTCGGGCTCATGAAGGCCACATTATCAGGCAAGACCTCACATCTCCGGCGGCAGCACCCTTACGCACCCACCAGCAAACCACGATACACTAAAGCTGGTGAAAGCTTGAAGGCCGTACAACCAGGACAACGGTCTTTTTCAGGCCACAGCCCAGAACGGCCTTCCTGGAAGATGTGCCAACCCAGTACTCGGGCTCCTCTACCTCCCAGGAGCAGAAGGTGCAAAAATCATGCACACATGGTTGAGGCAGCTCCTGGGTCGGGTGGTATAAGTCCTCCCATTCGGATGTGGAAGGATGAAGCTGATTGAGGCAACTCCTGGAAGTTCCCCATCCGGCGGTGTAAAGTTAGGGAGCCACATCGATGATGCTTCCTGTCACGGATACAAGTTGGTAATATTTACACTGGTTTGAATATTTACACTGGTTTGGGATAACATGAGATTAGTTTATACTGTACAGCAGGTATGGTTGGAGTTGCCTTTCAAGGCAGGCTCGCAATTATGGGAGATGTGGACTGTTCATTGTCAACAGCTTCAACCCGCATGTGCAGTATAGACATTTCTGAATAACTTCCATGTGATCATTTCCGCTCACAGGCTTCGGAGATATTTGAAATTTAGCTGGATGAGGCAATCATACACTCAGAAGCGTTGCAAAATGGGCTAACTTCAGTTCCCAGATTATTTACCAAATCACTACAATCAGTGCTTTGACTGCACAGAGCTAACAAACAAGTGTTATGGCCAATCTGGATGATATTGAACATACTGTATTTTGCTAAATTTGCCTTATCAGCCACATAACTATATTTGAGAAATTGGGTTTCTCACCCGTCCAGTTAAATTTAAGTTAAGTTGATACCAACTGAAACTATTGATTATTAGGATACAATTAATTCATTAACTTGTCTTGGACTCCGCTCTGAGACAAAAGATTAGACCTCAGCTATTCCCAGCTGAAACTATCAAAGTCACAATGGTGGACGAATAGTATTCAGCGTTGCTCCACTAAACCTCTCATCTGTAAATCTTCAGTCAATTCCAAACTGATGCTATTACTCAAAGATGGAAAATTACTAATATCATCTCTAGTAACGGAGGCAGATGGGATTAGCATGAGTTATCAATTGTTCAGTTATGGTATCAACTGCCAATGGACACCAGGTGCATTCTGTGCATTAAAGGGTGTGTGAATATCCATAATCTGCATGCTCAAGTCCAAGCATGGATTTTGGTGGTGGTATATGTTAATCACAAGGGTGCAATCAAATCAAAGTATCCGGTGATAGTTTTACCTAACCGCATTTAGCACTGGTGTATTATCATGTAAAATCAGTGACAACACAGAATGGATGTGCGATCACAAAGTATTTAATGACATTGTGGCTCGATGGAACACTAACGATCGAGATGTGTGCATCCAGGCTCAATCACCAGTTGCAAAAAATATGAGGCATATCAATGGCGATGTGTGCATAGGAGATGGGAGGTATTGTTTATGCTTATTTACATTTAACTCGGCACGGATGACTGATGCCTTGAAATTCAGTTTATATGGGATTTTATAGCATTAAGTTAAAGTTCCATTTACTGTGCCTGAAGTACCTCCTCATCATTTGGCTGTGGGGAACAGATACCACTCTGTCGGGTCTCATCCTCTGACATCCAGATTATGAAGGGTATCGTCAACTTAAAACCTCCCAGGCCTAGGGACGCAGAGATATGGGTTGTTAACATTGTGCTACTTCGCCGATGGGCTCCAGCAACATCCCTGTCCTTGGTCAAACTCACTTACTAGTAGTTATGCCATGGCACAACGGATCCAGTCATTGCTACACTGGATAGGATGATCATATCTGCGGGCAATAATAACATGTTATGTTTATGATTAGTCAAGCAGAGTAGACAGGGACATAAGACCAAACTAGATGTTGCATATCCCATGGACCTTGGGTTGTGTGTGATCACGCATCTACACCAGTATGTCAAGGTCCCCTAAGAGCCTTATAGACTCTGGCTAGCAATATTGTTAGTTACATAAAACCTCGTTAGAAGGTATCACTACAGACCTTCTCCAGGGGGTTAAATGGGTCTGGCTTATACAGGAGTGAACATTGACATTTTGAGTCTCAATCCACCAGGACCGCAACGCCTCAGCAGCAGGGTTATGGACTACATTATAGCGGTTGCAGGATGGTCAAACTAACGATCTGTCGAAATATTCAGAATAAAACCATTGCCAGATCGGGGGTATTTGCCAACTCTATGTTAGGTCTGTTTCATACTTCCTCCCGGTTGAGGGAGGTTACTATTGCCACTATTGTTCATTAATAGCATCAACATGTCTATATCTATGTCATTTCTGAATGCATTATTAATGTTCACTCATCATTGGCCTACTGATGCAGTGTACGACGCCTGGACTCGTTTCCACGGCATGAAATCACAGAGCTTTAAAATCTTCACGTAGTCACTCACATGACTCCGAAGTAAAATAGTAAGATTAAACGCGAATTTACCAGTTTGAAGTTTGATCTCTATTTGATGAGGAGTAACGTTGAGGGATTACGTGCCCTCCACGCACACCCTCTATCATAAAGGTCAACTGGTATTCTAGTTTCTATTATCTTACTATGTTTAGTTCAATAACTGTTGTCTGTGATTTCGCACCGCTACTTTGAAGATTGACACGCATGCGTGCTGGCAGGGTCTTCACGTAATCCCTCAACGTTACTCCTCATAAAATAAAGATCAAACTTCAAACTGGTAAGTTTTAGTTTAATCTTACTATTTTTATCTATGGTTACACCCAGTTTAATGTTATCATCATTAGACAGCAAAGAATGCAAAAGACATTTACGAGGTTGTTGCCATAAATTTGGGGCCTGATCTACAGGGAAAGATGGGGCAGGCTAGGACTTTTTATTCCTTGGAGCACATGGGGGTGAAGGGGGATTTTACAGAGGTCTATAAAATAAGGAGGGGAATAGATAGGGTGAATGCACAGTTTTTTCAAAGGGGAATCAAAACCCACGGGACTTAGGTTTGTGAGAGGGGCAAGATTTAATATGATCCTGAAGGGGAACATTTTTACTCAGAGGGTGGTGGGTATATGAAACAAGCTGTCAGAGGAAGTAGTTGAGGTAGGTACAACAATAACATTTAAAAGACATTTGGACAGATAGAATTGAAAGGAAAAGTTTAGAGGTATACTTTAGAGATACAGATTGGGATCAGGGTCCTCCGGCCCACCGATCAGCTATCACCCTGTATACTAGCAATATCCTTCACAATGGGAACAATTTACAGAAGCCAATTAACTTACAAACCTGTTTGTCTTTTGGAGTGTGGGAGGAAACTGGAGTACCCCGAGAAAACCCACATGGTCATAGGGAGAACGTACAAACAGACAACACCTGTAGTCAGGAGCGAACCCGGGTTTCTGGTGCTGTAAGGCTGCAACTCTACTGCAGCACCACCATGCAGACTTTATTAGACTTGGGCCAAATGCAGGCAAAACGGACGAGTTTAGAAGTGGCCTCCTTTTCGGCATGAACAAGTTGGGCCGAATAGCCTGGGTTCGTGCTGTATGACTTGATGATAGGTTTGTGATCTGCTGACTACGTCCCACGCGTGCTCCTCAGCCTTAAACTGTCCTTGATTTACTAAAAACCATTCTGCTGGTTGCTTCTTCTACAGAATCACTTCATGGTGATATTCCCTGATTTAAAATCATATTGTGCAAGTCATTAGAATGAATGGGAGTTTCATTATAATAATTAGTCGTTATTGAATGGTCATGTAACATAAAGTTCCCATTATGATCTTTGTAATTGCCTTGCGTTAGTGGTTTTAAGTAGCTAATTGACAGTAAAAGGAAGTAATAATGAGAGACTCACATTTTCAATCCTTAATCTGCGATTGGACATCCGAGAATACAAGAAGCTGAATGTTAGCATTATTATTGTCATGTTTTTGATACATTAAACAACAAAATATGAGGATTGATCACATAAGCCTACTGAATTTGCATACCTACAATCTTGCAAAGGCATCCAGATATTTCCGTTATAATCTCTGGCCTTTGTTCCAACCACCTGCCTATTAAAAACCTCCCTTTCCTGTGTTCAGCTATTACCTGCCACGCTTTGTCCTGCCTCTCCTCTCCTCTCCTTTCTCGCGTCTTTCTTCACACCCCCCCCCCCCCCATTAGTCTTTGTTGAAGAACCAATGCCCTCTCGTTCTTGTTTACCCCTATTCTTGGTAAAAGACTGTGCATCCTGAAGAAGGGTACCGACCTAAAACATCTCCTATCCATGTTGTCAAGAAATTCTGCCTGACCCGCTGAGCTACTCCAGCACTTTGTGTACTTTTTTTCCATCCAGAAATTCCGGTTGGTGTACATTAATCAGTGATTTATGATGAGAGTTTTTTTTTAGAAACATTGAACTATGAATTCATTATTAGTTAGTATAGGCTGGATTTTATTGAACCCAGAATCTATGAATTTGGGATCAAGTGTGATGTGGGTTAATATTGTAGGACTTAATAATATCAACTTCTGGGTTTTAGTTCAGTGCTTTAGACTGGTGATATTCCTCAGAGATTGTCATTTAGCATGTTGTTACAATCTAACAAGCTGATTAGTTATACCAAAATGCTACAAAAAATAATAATTAAAAAAAAACTACTGGCACTAAACCATTCTGAAACTAAACCATTCATTGTTAGAGAAACAGCATATCAGGCAGCAGCTGAGGTGAGAGAAACAGTTAATGCTTCAGGTAGAAGGGAGGTGCGAACTGACCTTGAATGCTTCCAGCATTTTGTTTTTATTTTAGATATCCAGCTTTTGCAGTCTTTTGATTTTCAACGGCACAGTGGTACAACAGTAGAGTCACTGCCTTATAGTGCCAGAAACCCGGGTTTGATCTTGACTACGGGTGCTGCCTGTACAGAGTTTGTACGTTCTTCCCGTGACTGCGTGGGTCTCCTCTGTGCACCGGTTTCTTCCCACATTCCAAAGACGTGCAGGTTTGTAGGATAATTGGCCCTTTGTAAATTGTCTCTAGTGTGTAGGATACAACTGGTGGACAGGTGATCGCTAGTCAGTGGGGATTCGGTGGGCTGAAGGGCCTGTTTCTTGTATCTCTAAACTAAACAGCATCAAGAAAACTGGCACCATTTATGTTTTTGCATGCATTACTACCACTAACTCTTTATCCTGCCCACAAACCACGAGAAGTAAGATTTGGGGAAAAGCCATTTGCAGCTGGATTAAAAGGTTCACTGCCCTTGGTTAAGTGCTCTCACAGGAAGCAAAACTTTGGGGATAATTTGGTTGTGATATTTGATTACTAAGTGCAGCGATACTGCAACCGCAGCTGTTGAGTCACAATTGTTTCTTTATCGTGCATCTTGTGGCTTTTCCAAGTCCTCATTTTTGTCAGCATTAGAACCCTGGGCTGCATGCAACTGATAGTACAATGCAAAATATCTCATTAAAAAAAATGAAGATTAATAGCAATATGCAAGATAAACTCAATTGCCAAGACTCCCTTTGGATTGGCTTTTCAGACATGCCCCTGTCCCACCTAGGAAACCTGAACGGAAACCTCTGGAGACTTTGCGCCCCAACCAAGGTTTCCGTGCGGTTCCCGGAGGTTCCCAGAGGATTTTGTCAGTCTCCCTACCTGCTTCCACTGCAACCTCCGGCAACTACCTGCAACCTCCGGGAACCGCACGGAAACCTTGGGTGGGGCGCAAAGTCTCCAGAGGTTTCCGTTCAGGTTTCCTAAGTGGGGAGGGAGTGCCATATATCAAATTGGCCACCAACAGTCAAGAATATTTTATTGTCACATAACCTGAAGCAGATCAATTAAATTATTACTTGGTATATTAAATATCACAATAATGGAGCTGTTTGGATTTTATTGTACTAAAAATCTGGTGAAAAATGGAGAGGATTTGGCTAAATCAATGGTTATATATTTAACGTGATGCATAGTTTAGTTAAGATTAGAGATACAGCATGGAAAATGGCCCTTTGGCCCACTGAGTCCGGTCCGACCAGTGTTCCCGCACATTAACACTATCCCACACACTAGGGACAATTTATAGAAGCCAATTACCCTGTTAGACTGTACGTCTTTGGGATGTGGGAGTAAACCAAAGCACCTGGAGAAAACCCACGTACTCACAGGGAAAATGTACAAAGGAAAACGTACAAATTCTGTACAGCCAGCACCCATAGTCAGGATCGAACGGGTCTCTGGCGCTGAAAGGCAGCAGTTCTACTGCTGTGCCACTGTACCGTATGGTGGTGCAGTGTGCCAGTTGATGGACTTTGCGAATGTCCCTGATCTAGAGCTTTGAGATGAACATGATTTTAGAATGACAGAACCCCTTTGCCAACTGTTGCTTCTGACAACTCGGCTTAGAAAAATAAGTAGCAACAACAGTAAAGGGAAAGGGCAATGCTCACTGGAAGCCTTCCCTCTCCACCGCATTTACAGCACAATGCGCTTGCAGCTGAGAGAATCACTTAGAAAATGATGTAAAATAATATGAAATATGAACTCTCAGATAAACACCGTTATAAAGCAAATGAGTGATATCGCAGAAATAAAGCCCTTTCTACTGTTCCTTTACTTAAATGTGATATTTATAAAATATTGAAATTAAATAATATCAATTTTTTAAAGAGCCGAAAGTGGTCACATTTTCGAAGGTCGTTTAGCCCATCATTCTGTCAGAGTTCTTTGCTGCAGTAATCTAAACCTATTACTATTCTGTTAGTTTTGTCACTTCAAACATCTATCTACTGTTTAAGTACAAATTGCAATGAACTCAACAACTGCAGCTAAGTATTATTCCAGACTGCAGACAATTGAGTAGCTAATTTTCTCCTAACCTCCTTTCTCATTCACACTGAGTCTCATATATAAATTGATGAACCCCTTTCACTGACACTTTCATTGGAAGAAATAATGTTTCCTTAATCACGCTACTAAAATATGCAATCATTTTTAAATGTGCCATTAAAACTGCTATCTCTCTGTCCCTGGAAATGCTATTTGCATTATTTTTTCTAACCTCTTACAGTAAACTTTACCAACACCTTACGAACGCATTTTCTCCAAAATAATTTAATTTGCTCTGCTCTTTTATCAATTATGCTGAAATTGGTCTAGCTACTATTTTGAAATGATGACTATTTTACAGATGTTATAAATTTGACGTTATGTGTTGCTAGATCAACTGAAATATTTTTGCTGGTTTGTCCTGCTCAATTCAATAATCCAAAGGATTACACCCACGCTTCAGTGGCACAATTTTCAAATGGAATGAGGGTTGAAAACTTGCAGCATATCTCTGTCATGCTGTGTCTACCATTGATCAAGTTCATTCACTCAGGAGTAACTCTGCGGGTCAGGCAGCATCTGTGGAGACATTGGAGCGATCACGTTTTGGGTTACGACTTCTTCAGAGTATGAAGAAGAGTCCCAACCCAAAACGTCATGCATCTATTTCTGTCTCTGGATGCTGCTTGATTCGCTAGGTTCCTCCAGCTCTTTGTGTTTTGGTTAAAATTCCAGCATCTGCAGTTTCTTGTGTCTTTACTCAGTCAGCGTTGTGTCATTCATCCTACAGTACAATGGTATCTGATTGTCACATGGACCATTGTCTCCCTTTCCCTGTTGTCATCCACAACCAGACACCTTCCTTCCCTTTAATGTCCTACCCTCATTATACTTCACTTATCAATCAATTATAGAAAACTTAATTTCTTTATATTGTTTTGATTCTTTTATTCAATTTTAGCTTTTCTGATCTCCTTGATTACATCCCTTCATGTTCTGTAGTAATTAACAACATTATTGTGAAGCCTACTTTCTCCTTCCTTAATTCCGGTAGGCGGCGCGCGACTCTCGTCAGCAGCGGCCTCTGCAGCCCGTCCGCGTTTTTATTATTTTTTGTCTATGTTTATATGCAGTTTTTGTTATTTTTTGTTGGGGTGTGTGTGGGGGGGTGGGGTGGGAGGGAGGGGGCGACTTTTAAATCTCTCCCTGCACGGGAGACCCGACCTTTTCTTGTCGGGTCTCCGTTGTCGTTGGGGCTGCAATGAGGTGCGGCCTCCAACAGAAGAAGACCGAGGACTCTGGTGCCGACTCACCTCACCGTCGCGGAGCTGGCCGAGTCCAGAGCGGGTGGAGCGGTGGTGGAGCGCTGCTGCTGCTGCTGTGCTGATGCGGAGGCTGCAACTGCGGGTCTGCGGCCGGCGGCACCGGGAGCCCGCGGATCCCTGGAGGGAGACCGCTTTTCAGGGCTCCTGCAACGGCGACTTCTCCCGCTCGAGCTGCGGGGTCGAAGAGCTCCTGGAGTGGGGCCTAACATCACCGTCCCGCGCGGCTTGGAATGGCTGCGGGACTCTGCGAGCGCACGCCGGGGGCTCTAACACCAAGACCCGGTGTGCGACCTCGCACCACCCGGCGTGGCTTTAATGGCCGCGGGACAATCGCCATCGCCAGCCGGGGGCTTTGACTTTGACTGACATCGGGGGGGGGGGGGGGAGTGCAGTGGAGAGATAAGTTTTTTTGGCCTTCCATCACAGCAATGGGATGGATGTTTATGTAAAATGTAAATTATGTTGTGTCTGGGGTCTATTTGTTTGTAATGTATGGCTGCAGAAACGGCATTTCGTTTGGACCTCAAGGGGTCCAAATGACAATTAAATTGACTCTTGACTCTCTCTTGACTCTTATCCATGGGTTTCCAGTCTTGGTAGATTCCCCTGGTCTCTGACTTGCAACGGTCTGATTACACCATCCTTTAAGTTATTTCAAAGATCTTTTAGACAAAAAAAACCTGGAGAATGTTGGAAAATGTCAGCATCTGTGAACAGAGAAGCAGTCTTCATTAAGGCCTAGGTCTTTGTGTGACACTTTCTAACAATGGTCGGTACATTTGACATTCTGCCAATTTGATGTGGCATCATAAACTTTTAATAGTGAAGTTTAATTCAAGAATGAATTGTACTTTCTACATTCTCTGGATGTTTTAAACTTTGAAGGCTCATGAAAGTATCTAAATGACATTAATAGGTTTTTGTAGAGGATAATGCACAAATCATAAATTATCATGGGATACAAAATTATAGAAGCTCATTCTCCTTACAATAAACTTTCTGTCACATCTTATGTATCTCAGAACATAGAATGGGTACAGTATAAGAAATGTCTGTGCAGAACAGAACATGTCTGTCCAAGAACATCTCCCATCTACCTGCACATAATCCATATCTCTCCATTGTCTGCATATCCATGTGTCTATCCAAAAGCCTCTTAAATGCCACCATTGTATCTGCTTCCACCACCAACTCTGCCAGCACGTTGCAGACACCCACCACACTGTGTAATAAACTGGCCCTGCACATTGCTTTAAACATTGCCCCTCTCATCTCAATATCTCATGGTTTCATGAATAAAGAGCAGAAATATCAACCAAGGTTCCACTACAGTTATTCACTGACTATCTGAAATATCAATGGCTGTATTTCAAATATGTTAATCTCTTGTCAGGAATGGCTGCTGTTCCCTCCTTCCCTCGCCATAGTTGAAAGCACGTCAATATTGTTGATACAGTTATAGAGTCATACAGCATGGAACATGGAAACATCCATGCTGGACAAGATGCTAGTCTAGTCCCATTTGCCCAGATTTCCCCCTTATACCTCTAAACCTATCCTATCCATGTATGTGTCCAAGTGTTGATATAGTACTAACGTCCACCTTCTCCTCTGGCTGTGCGTTCCATACAGCTACCACCCTCTGAATGAAAAACGTACCCCTCAGGTCCCTATTAAATCTTTCCCCTCTCATCTTAAACCTGTGCCTAGTTCTTGATTCCTCTACTTTGGGTATCATTCGCCTAGTTATTTTCTACAGCTCTCATAAGATCACTCCTCAGCCCCCTGCACTGCTAGGAATAGACAATAGACAATAGGTGCAGAGTAGGCCATTTGGCCCTTCGAGCCAGCACCGCCATTCAATGTGATCATGGCTGATCATCCCCAATCAGTACCCCGTTCCTGCCTTCTCCCCATATCCCCTGACTCCATTATTTTTAAGAGCCCTATCTAGCTCTCGCTTGAAAGCATCCAGAAAACCTGCCTCCACCGCCCTCTGAGGCAGAGAATTCCACAGACTCACCACTCTCTGTGAGAAAAAGTGTTTCCTCGTCTCTGTTCTAAATGGCTTATTCCTTATTCTTAAACGGTGGCCCCGGTTCTGGACTCCCCCAACATCGGGAACATGTTTCCTGCCTGTAGCATGTTCAAGCCCTTAACAATCTTATATGTTTCAATGGGATTCCCTCTCATCCTTCGAAACTCCAGAGTGTACAAGCCCAGCTGCTCCATTCTCTCAGCATATGTCAGTCCCGCCATCCCGGGAATTAACTTTGTAAACCTACACTGTACTCCCACAATAGCAAGAATGTCCTTCCTCAAATTAGGAGACCAAAACTGCACACAATACTCCAGGTGTGGTCTCACTAGGGCTCTGTACAACTGCAGAAGGACCTCTTTGCACCTATATTCGATTCCTCTTGTAATAAAGGCCAACATGCCATTTGTTTTCTTCACTGCCTGCTGTACCTGCATGTTTACTTTCATACACTGATGTACAAGGACCCCCAGGTCCCGTTGTACTTCCCCTTTTGCAACTTGATGCCGTTTGGACAGTAATCTGCCTTCCTGTTTTTGCGACCAAAGTGGATAACCTCACATTTATCCGCATTAAACTTCATCTGCCATGCATCTGCCCACTCCCCCAACCTGTCCAAGTCACCCTGCATTCTCATAGCATCCTCCTCACAGTTCACACTGCCACCCAGCTTTGTGTCATCTCTGCAAATTTGCTAATGTTACTTTGAATCCCTTCATCCAAATCATTGACGTATATTGTAAATAGCTGCGGTCCCAGCACTGAGCCTTGCGGTACCCCACTAGTCACTGCCTGCCATTCTGAAAGGGACCTGTTAATCCCTACTCTTTGTTTCCTGTCTGCCAAACACTTCTCTATCCTTGTCAGCACTCTACCCCCAATACCATGTGCCCTAATTTTGCCCACTAATCTCCTATGTGGGAGCTTATCAAATGCTTTCTGAAAGTCCAGGTACACTACATCCACTGGATCTCCCTTGTCCATTTTCCTAGTTACATCTTCAAAAAATTCCAGAAGATTAGTCTATCTCATATTTTATAATTGACTCCAGCATCTTCCCCACCACCGATGTCAGGCTAACTGGGTCTATAATTCCCCGTTTTCTCTCTTTCTCATTCTTAAAAAGTGGGATAACATTAGCTACCCTCCAATCCACAGGAACTGATCCTAAGTCTATAGAACATTGGAAGATATCACCAATACATCCTCGATTTCTAGAGCCACTTCCTTATGTACACTGGGATGCAGATCATCAGGTCCTGGGGATTCATCAGCCTTCAGTCCCATCAGTCTATCCAACACCATTTCCTGCCTAATGTGGATTTCCTTCAGTTCCTCTGTCACCCCAGATCCTCTGGCCACTACTATATCAGGAAGATTGTTTGTGTCCTCCTTAGTGAAGACAGATCCAAAGTACCTCTTCAACTAATCTGCCATTTCCTTGTTCCCCATAATAAATTCACCTTTTTTGGTCTTCAAGGGTCCAACTTCGGTCTTAACTATTTTTTTCCTCTTCATATACCTAAAGAAGCTTTTACTATCCTGCTTTATATTCTTGGCTAGCTTACCTTCGTACCTCATCTTTTCTCCCCGTATTGTCTTTTTGGTTATCTTCTGTTGTTCTTTAAACATTACCCAATCCTCTTGCTTCCTGCTCATCTTTGCTACGTTGTACTTCTTCGCTTTAATTTTTATACTGTCCCTGACGTCTCTTGTCAGCCATGGTCATCCCTTTCCCCCCTTGGAATCTTTCTTCCTTCTAGGAATGAACTGATCCTGCACCTTCTGCATTATTCCCAGAAACACCTGCCATTTATGTTCCACTGTCATCCCTGCTAGTGTATCTTTCCAGTCAACTTTGGCCAGCTCCTCCCTCATGGCCCCATAGTCCCCTTTATTCAACTGCAACACTGACACCTCCGATCTACTCTTCTCCCTCTCCAATTGTAGATTAAACCTGACCATGTTATGGTCACTGCCTCCTAATGGCTCATTAACCTCGAGGTCTTTTATCAAATCCGGTTCATTACATAACACTAAATCCAGAATTGCCTTCTCCCTGGTAGGCTCCAATAAAAGCTGTTCAAAGAATCCAGTCCAGAATAAAGTCCTAGCCTGCTTAACCTCTCCCTATAGCCCTCAAGTTCTGGTAACATCCTCGTAAATCTTCTCTGCACTCTTTCTAGCTTAATGAAAGAATGTTTGTCAAACTAGTTTTACAGAAACATGAACTAATAATCTTGAGGCCTTATTAAAATTCACAGGTGCATCACACATAGCATTTGAGTTCAGTTAATTAAATAATCTGAAGAATGCACAAAACTAAGAACAATCTCTGGGGTAGTATTTATGAAACAACTGGATTGTCATAAAATGGGAAGAAATCTGCTGACCTGATCGGTCTGGCTTATATATAATTCCAGACGGGCAATAATGTGGTTAACTCATTAAGTGCTCACTGCAGTAGGCTAGCAAGTCATTCACTTGTACCTTCAGTGAAGGTGGCTCATCAGTCTACTCAAAGACAACAACTGTTAACCTTGCTGTCACATCCACATTATGAAAATTCAAAAATTAAAAATAAAGAGCTCTCTTAGCTCACATGCCTGATTGCCTCATCCCTGCCACAGAACAGTCCACAGATATCCATAAATAACTACAACAAATCATAAACAAGAACAATGTATATAAAAAAGGAAAAAAGGGGGCTTTCAAGATATTAGCGAAAACAATGTGTCAGAAGTGAAAATGAAAGCAGCGTGTGAGTGACACATTTTTACCTGTAATTTAGATATTTTATGTTTGTGTGTTGTCTATGTGCTCGTGATGCTGCTGCAAGCAAGATTTTCATTGTACCTGTACTTCACTGTACTTGTGTACATGACAATGAACTCCACTTGACTTGGCATCATTATTACCTTGCATATATGTCAGAAAATCCACAGGATTAAGGGATGTGGTTAAAGAAACTGCTGCACTCCAATTTGTTTTGAAATTTGAGCAGAGGTCAGTCAATTGGTTCAATGGTGCAATTTTTCATTATTATCACATGTACCCTAGGTACAGTGAAATTATTTGTTGTATACAATTCAGTAGAATCTTACTATACATAAGCACAATCAAATTTAAACACAAGAGAGTAAGAATAGTAGATTGTACTGAGGCAGTGCACAAAAGGCGCCAGGTTTCCGGCACGATCTTGCAACCTTCAAGTTTGAAAGTTCTTAAAACTGGAGAGACATGAAGAGGATAAAGTCGTGATGTATGGTTTACAGAAGAGCATCAGCAGGTTCTCCTTGTAAAGCTGTACTGAAACTGATTTTGCCAGCTGGTGAGTTGTAAATTCTTCCAGCTCTCAGCATGCAGCACAGCAGGTTTCATCTGCACAGCTATCAAACACATGGATCAACAATGCTCTTCCAGATGCATCCTAATGAATTTATGGGTGGTTGGGAGGACAGAGTCAAACGATGGGTGGGGTATCAGAGGCTGATCAAGGACAGTCACCAACAAAAACATGTTTTTAAATTTTAGATTGGGTCACGGAGACCTTCTGTTCTACAGCAGGCATGCACAAAATCATGGGAGGAATAGATCAGGTAGGCGCACAAAGTCTCTTGCCCAGAGTAGAGAAATCAAAAACCAGAGGACTTAGGTTTAAGGTAAGGGGGGGAAAGATTTAATAGGAACCTGAGCGGTAGCTTTTTCACACAAAGGGTGATGGGTGTATGGAACAAGCTGCCGGAGTAGGTAGTTGACCTGACTATCGCAACGTTGAAGAAACATTAGACAGGTACATGGACAAGACAGGTTTAGAGGGCTATGGGCAAACGCAGGCATGTTGGCCGGTGTTGTCGTTGGGCCGAAGGGCATGTATCCACACTGTAAGTCTCTATGACACTGCTGAGGCTGGGGGTGAAGGCAGGTACAATAGTAGCAATAAAGAGTCTTTTAGATAGGCACATGGGTATGCAGGGAATGAAAGGGTATGGATCATGTGCAAGCAAATGAGTTTGTTGTGGCACAAACATATTGGGCCGAAGGCCTGTTCCTGTGTTGCACTGATTTACAGAGTATAGAAACAAAGAACTACAGATTCTGGTTTATACCAAAGATAGACACAAGGTGCTGGAGTAACTCAGCGGGTCAGGCAGCATCTCTGGATCCTTTTTTCTCTGGAGATGCTGCCTGACCGGCTGAGTTACTCATGTACTGTTCTCTGTTCTTAACACAAGAAAATAGGAGCAGGAGTAGGCCACTAGTCCCCTCAAGCTTGCTTTAGTGGTCTATGCGATCATGGCAGCTCCATGCTGGCCTTAGTTCCTCTTCTGTGTCACTTTCCCTGAAACTTCAGCTTTTTGATTTTCAAATATTTATCCATTTCCATCTTAAATATTTCTAATAATCCGGCCTCTATCATCCTCAGAAGCAGAGCATGAGCAGAGCATTTCAGAGCGTCACTGCCCAACGAGAGAAGAAATTTCTACCCACCACAGTTTTAAATGTCCACCTTACTTTGTGGCCATGTCCCCTTGTTTATGACTCTCAGCTGCCCGGCCACATCCTACTATTGGCCTTAGATCTTCACCGAGCTGAGGAGGTGGCAAAAATTATGTTATAGACTGTTCTTAAGCTTACAAAAGCTTGAGGTTTGATAATATGGAGACTATTACTGAATAGAGCAGAGGGTAAATTAATAAATTAACAGGAAAGCAGGCACAAGCAATGTAATAATTTAATGAAGCAGATGGTTACAACTAATCAACAAATCCAGAAAGCAGTTGGCACCAGAAAATTATTAAATTAATAACAGAAAATATCAATGAATTAGTAAGTTACAGAAACAACCAAATTTACACAGCAGCAGACTCCAAAATAAATACAGCTATAAATTGGCGGTCTTTCTATTTGCGCAAAAACGGATCGCGATAGCGCTATGATTATTCGCCAGTTTACTCACCGTTCTCCTGTGCTGTGAGCCCACCAAGTTTCGTTCCGAACGATTGAATGTAGTAAAAGTTAGTGAGGTTTAAAAATCTTAAAAACCGTGCATGTGCAGATTGATCTCTTCTCCTGCCAGTCAGCGCCACGCAGATTAGTCTCTTCCCCTATCACTCCCCAGGACGGTCCGCCCCTACCTGCGCCATTGCGTCTTTACTGGAGCTGAGGAAAGCCGGAGGAGGTTTCCAACCGGACTTTCGGAGGGACCCGAAGCAGCCCAGCCCCAAGCAGTCCCGCCCCTAGCAGCCACCCCGCCCCAAGCAGCCGCCCAGTGTCGGAGACCCGATTCAGCCCAGCCCAGCGTGGAAGACCCAGCCCACAGTCGGAGATGTCGCCGATATCGCCAAACGGAAAGGGGAGACTCTGATCACGGCCAGCGAAGGACCAGCGCCTGCTGTGAGTCCCCGTCGCAGCGCCAATTCCAGCCACTACCCCTCTGGTCCCCCTCACTGACCCCTCCCCCCTCCATTATGCCCCCCTCTCCACCAAGGCTCTTCCCCCATCTTTTCTCTGAGCTCACTCCCACCCTGCCCACAAACCCCTCTCCCCCCACACAACCCCCCCGCCCATACACCCCTCCCCCCCATAAGCTCCCCGGCCCACACACACCCCCGCCCACACACACACACATCCCTTCCACACACACACACACACCCCACCCCCATCCCTCCTCCCCTCTCCCGCCCACCCACACACCCCCCTCTCCCACACCCCACACACTCTCTTCCCCCCCCCTTCTACACCTCCCTGTACCTCTTCCCTCCCACCCCCACCCCCCCCCCCAACCACACACCCCCACTTCCCTCCCCTCCCCTCCCACACATGAAGAGGAGGGGGAGGGAGCGCTTAGGGATGAGGGGAAATTAGCCGTTCCTACGTAGTTACGGACTATTGGTGAGTGGTGGAATATTGCGTTGGGGAATGGGTTGCGTTGGGGGACCAGACCTCCCGTGTGACTGGGACCCAACGGATCCCACTTAGTCTAGTAGTGAATTAAAAATGTCACTAACAAGGATAAAAAAAAATTAATAAGATAATAGAATAATTAATTAATAGAGTCAGCAGTAGATGATTGTATTATGAGGGGACAACAACTGAAGAAACATTAACAATGGGTGAACTATAGAATGTATAGGAAAGAGTGAATGCATACAACGCTGAATATGCACAAATGGCATTTGTTGATTGGGATGGAGGAGAGGGGTTAAAATCTAGGTGCTCATTTTGGCCCAATGATAACAACCTCATCCTTTAGGCCCATTTTTCCTTCTGGACCATTAGTACAAAACTTTATCATAAATTTGTAGAAACAAGGAACTGCAGATGCTGGTTTACTAAACAAAAAGAGGCTCAAAGTGCTGGAGTAAATCAGCGGGTCAGGCAGCATGGCTGGAGGACATGGATGGGTGACGTTTCGGGTCAGGATTGAAAAGGATCCTGACCTGAAATGTCACCTATCCATGTCCTCCAGGGATGCTGCCTGACCCGCTAAGTTAATCAAGAACTTTGTGTCTCTTATTTTTCTAATGTAAATTTGTCATGCTGCAGGAACATGAAATTGTCAATAGTTTCATCTGAGACATTTGACCCTCTCAGCTGGCTACGCCAAATTCCACGGTACATTGGCGGAAGAGAGCTAAGCTCTGTTCCACCAAACTATATTTATATCTGTCAATGCAACTAAAAACCATGGGTTATATGTTGATTATCTCATTGTTCTTTAGGTAACCTTGCTGAGCACAAATATATGCCCTTCTTTCCTCATTACAAGACATTTATTGCACCTAAAATCACGGATCTTTATGACTTACAAAGAATGGGTGCAAAGATAAGTCAGAATATCATATTATTATGAAAGCTGTTCTGTAAATGCTAGCTCTTTCTTTTAATGATTGGATAATTTGATAGAGCAATAGCCAGGGATTAATTAATACAGCAATGGGCAACAGTGAATTAACAGTCGTAATCATTGTACGTGGCAGAAAATTAAAATGCCCGCATGCATTTTTTCTGCAAACGTTCTTTTTTTCTTTCATATGTTATTAAAGACTTGTTGGTGTCCAGGAAAAAGCACAGACATTGCCAGCAGGCTAGCAGAGGAAGATCGTATGCAAGCAATTTATACAAAACTATGGTAAGCATTGAAAAGTCACGCATTCTGTAAATATGTAGATATAATTCATCTCAGTGGCTGCTAAATCAACCTGGGAAATGGCAGCAAACACTCAAATATTATTTCAGGTTGAGCTGAAACAAAATTAATTACTTATTGTGCAGTCTCAGAGGTAATTTATTAGCAAATCAGAAACTATACCTGTATACGATTTAAAAATCTGAATAGCTGACAAATAAGTTTATGGAACTAAAGCACTGACTTGCAGTAATTAATTTGCAAATCAAGTTCATACCATAGGCATACCAAAAAACAATTATTTATTTTTGAAATAAGAGACTTTTCAAATGCTAAAGACTAGACAAACTAATTGGGTGAGTGGCTCTCTGTTATGAGAATGGCACTGAAGAAATCAACCTCAGAGCATATCGGAAGATGTTGGAAAATATATCCAGTATTAAATAAATAAACAATGCTTGATAGGTCTTGCCAACTCCAACCACTTGGTCATAGGCATACAGGACAGTAACAGGCCCTTTTGCCCAACTTGCCAATGCCGACCAAGATGCCCCATCTTGTGTAGTCCCATTTGCCCGCGTTTGGCCCATATCCCTATAAACGTTTCCTATCGCCATTGAGTGTGGAGTGGTGGCGCCATCGAGTGTGGCTGCCTCGCCTGCAGCTGTCTGTCCTTTAATTCTTTTTGTTATTTTTAGTCTGTTTTAAAGTTTGTTTTTAGAGGTCTTTTAGTCTTTTTTATGTGGGGAGAGGAGGGGGGGAAGGGGAAACTGTTTTTCTTAGTCACTTCCTGGTCGAGGATGCGACTATTCTCCGAGCCGCATCTTCGCCCCGTCCTCGCAGCCTACCATCTGGATTGGCGCAGCCTTTCCTACCAGACACCGGCCAGAGCTTCAGCTTCAGCAGCGGCGGCGCAGCACTGGATTCCATCACGGAGCGGGCGATGCCTTACCGGGAATCGCCGTGTTGGAGCTGCGGCGTGCTGGGGCTGCCGACTTTGAACACCATGGAGCTGTGGTCTGCGGAGTTTCCAGTCACGGTCGACGGGAGCTTCCAGCCGCTGGCGGCGCTGACTTTAACATCGCGGAGCCTGGGATCTCTCGCCGAGGTCGCCAGTGTTGAATCTCCACCCAGCTCGGCCTGTGGAAGCCGCGGTCACCGGTAGGAAGCTGCCGATTCGGAGGCTCCGGGCTGCTGAGTGTTCTTCCATTCGAGGGCCTGAAACATCGGGCCGCCACTGCAGCGACTGCAGGAGCCTCAATAGGCTCCCACCACGGGTGAACAGTGGAAGAGGACTGAACTTTGGTGCCTTCATCTCACAGTGGGAAAGTTGATTCCGCTGTAGGGGGATGTTTTTTATGTTTTATGTTAAATTCTGAAGTGTTCTGTTTATCTTATTTGTGTGCTGCATGTAACTCAAATTTCACTGCACCAATTAGTGTATGTGACAATAAACGTCCTTTGTCCTTGTCCTTTGTCCTTTGTCCTATCCCTGTCTGTCCATATGTCTTGTAAATGCTATATTCCCTGGCTCAACTACCTCCTCTGGCAGCTTGTTCCATATACCTACCACTCTCGAGTGAAATGACTCAGTCATTGCAGTAAATTATGGCAGTGAGTTTTTAGTGGAGAATATATTCAAAGGGTTCGAGATTGCATTGTTTTAAAATCATCTTTAAGAGCAAGTTGCAAGTGTCATAGAGTCAGAGACATACAGCACAGAAATAGCTTAGTGTGAAAAAGAGTCACATCCCGAAACGTCATCTATTCCTTTTCTCCAGAGATGCTGCCTGACCCGCTAAGTTACTCCAGCATTTTTATGTCTATCTTCGACAGAAACAGGCCATTCAGCCCAATGTCCACGCTGACCAAGATGTCCCATCTAAGCTGGTGACATTTCCCCGTGTTTGGTCCATATTCCTCTAAATCTTTCCTATGGCGTTGTGATCTCCATTCAGCGTGAGAGAAAGACAAATTATAGAGACAAGGCATAATCTGCATTCTAACAGGCTGAACAAAATTGAAATGCTTTGGACACATGATGGAAAAGGCAGGGAGACAGAAGTGTTTAAAGTTGATGGGAAAATTGGCGATTCAAACCAGGCACTGATGTGTCCAATCAGGCACACAAAAACAATGCCAGTGGGTGGAGCAGTGCAACGGTGGTGAAGAAACACACACTCCTTCACAATTAAGGAAAGCTGCTAGATATCTGTGAATATCTGGGAATTTCTTTAATGGTGAGAACATGTGAAAGGTTTTTTTTTAAAAACAATAATTGTAATACAGTGTTTTAATAAGACTGAGAAAAATAGGTGTTTAGTATGGATTGGCAGTTTTGCCCTAAGTTACTTGGGATGATGTACAACAACATGGCACGGTGGCAAAGCGGTAGAGTGGCTGAATCACAGCGCCAGACACCTGGGTTTGATCCAGATGACGGATGCCGTCTGTATGGTTTGTACGTTCTCCCTGTGACCACTTTGTTTTTTTTTCCGGGTGCTCCGGTTTCCTCCCACATTTCAAAGATGTGCAGGTTTGTAGGTTAATTGCTTCTGTAAATTGCCCTTAGTCTGTATGATAGAACATGTGTATGGGTAATCATTGGTTGGTGCGGAGTCGGTGGGCTGTAGGGCCTGTTGCCACACTGTATCTCTAAACTAAAACTAACCTAAAAAAGTCTGTGAATATGGAAAATTTGAGCCATTTAATATCATGATGCAAATTATTCATTGGTCAAGGAACAGCCAGAGGTTTCTGCTGGCAGAGAGTGGCCTATTGTAATGACACACTGAAAGGAACTATGGACTGGAATCAAATGGCTGCAATAATCTCCACTAGTGGTTAAAAGCCCGACAGCTAGCACAGAAGTTTTTATTAATACAGATCTGAGAGGATTTAATTTGGGAGATTCAGACATGACAGAAGCTCAAGCATTGAGGAAGTTAGTTAAGCTTTGTAAAGACAAGCATGTTAACACCCATAATGACTATGTCCGTAAACTTGAATTTGACACGTTGGAAACAATTTGCCCCTAAAATCGTAATATGAAATATTTAACCTCAACACCCTTGGGGACTAAATTGCAAAGGGGAGAATGGGGACAGTCAGCATATGTGATAGGAGTTGTTACGAACAAGTCAACTGTGACAAATGTTTGGGACCCGTGTATGTTATCTCATGATACAATTTCAGTTATTTTAAATTTGATTCAAGTAAAATGGCTAAGATAGGGTAAAGGAAACAGCTGTGGGCTTTCAAACAAAATGCTAAAACAAATGGTTAAACGTGTTTTGCAAAATTTTAGGGGATTCATGCAAATTCAGAAATTTAAGATTGAAGTGGAAAGATAGGATATTTCATCCATTGCAGTGATCACAACTCAACATCCACAGAGTAAAGGAACAAAAGGAATTGAATTCATGATTGAGTGACAGAAATTAATATGGCAGGATGGCTGACAGCAAAACACATCTAGTAACAGTGAGCTGTGAAATAAAGTAAACCAGCAGATAGCACCAGTATCTTACAGCAAAATAACACAGCAGCTAATCAAAAATCGCACAGTGACGCTTGACAAATGGGATGCAGCAAGTAGCTATAACTTTAATATCTTTTCCCAATGGTGATAGGCTGACGTGTGGTTTATACAGATGACAAAAGAGTGCAGAGATGACTTACAAAGATGTTGCCAGGACTCGAGTGGTTGAGCTGAAGGGAGGGGTTGGGCAAGCTAGGACTTTATCCCTTGGAGTGCGGGAGGCCGAGGGATGAACTTATACAGGTGTGTAAAATCACGAGGGAAATAGATAAGGTGAATGTACAGTTTTTTACCCAGGGCAGGGGAATCAAAAACTAGAGGGCATATGTTTAAAGTGGGAGGGCAAGATTTAATAGAAAACTGAGCGGCAACTTTTTCACAGACGGGGGTGGGTATGTGGAACGAACTGCCAGTGCAGATAGTTGAGGCAGATACTATAACGGCATTTAAAAGACACTTGGACAGGTACATGGGTAGGAAAGGTTTAGGGATAAGGACCATATGTTGGCAAATAAGCCTAGCTTTGATGGGCATCTTGGTCGGCACGGAAAGTTGGGCCGAAGGGCCTGTTTCCGTGCTCTGTGTCATTTTGCAATGTGCCTAATCAGCATAGTGTCAACAGGATAGAATCCTACACCCTGTACATCAAGGAAAATAATTTGATGATATATCTGAGTAATAGTCTGATTTTGTGGTTTCTTGTAATTTCTTACATTGTACTACTTGCAGCCTTTTAACTGCTATAGCTACAGTGTCATCTAGTTCCACTAAAGGTTTAAAATTAGTTTTGAGTTTAGCTGCTCTCAATTCTTGGTCATCTCGATCCAGCTGAGTAGATGGAGGGCCCAACACAGGTAAGTGGTGTAGGAAGGAATTGCAGATGCTGGTTTATACCAAAGATAGATGTGACCTATTCCTTTTCGACAGAGATGCTGCCTGATCCTCTGAGTTACACCACCATTTTGTGTCTATCACATGTAAATGGTGACAGGGTGACCTGCATTGTTATTCATGGGATCTCATTCAACTCAACTCAGTGAAGTTGGCAATGCTTTGCTTTGCAGCAATTAGACAAGGACGTCAGGTCTTCAAGGCACCCACCCCTATGATATCCAGACTACAGCAACGATATATGCTGTCTTGGAGACGAGAAAGAGTTTGCCACGAATTTATAAAGGGGGAGATCGAATGTCATCTCCAACTTTGCTGATGATACTAAACTAGGGCCGCACAGTGGAGCAGCGGTAGAATTGCTGCCTTACAGTGCCAGAGACCGGAGTTCCATCCTGACTACAGGTGCTGTCTGTACAGAGTTTGTTTGTTCTCCCTGTGACCCTGTGGGTTTTCTCTGGGTGCTCCGGTTTCCTCCCATATTCCATAGACATGCAGGTTTATAGGTTAATTGACTTCTGTAAATTGTCCCGAGTGTGTAGGATGGAACTGGTGTACGGGTGATCGCTGGTCGGCATGGACTTGGTGGATCGAATGGCCTGTTTCGAAACTGTATCGCTAAATCTAAAACTAAAAACTAGGTGGAATTAGAAGTATGGAGAAAATTGCACACAAAAGTCAGGGGGTTGTAGATAAACCAAATAAATGGGCAAGAACATACCATAGACAATAGACAATAGGTGCAGGAATAGGCCATTCGGCCCTTCGAGCCTGCACCGCCATTCAATGTGATCATGGCTGATCATCAAAAATCAGTACCCCGTTCCTGCCTTCTCCTCATATCCCCTATCTTTAAGAGCCCTATCTAGCTCTCTCTTGAAAGTATCCAAAGAACCAGCCTCCACCGCCCTCTGAGGCAGGGAATTCCACAGGCTCACAACTTTCTGTGCGAAAAAGTGTTTCCTCATCTCCGTTCTAAATGGCCTACCCCTTATTCTTAAACTGTGGCCCCTGGTTCTGGACTCCCCCAACATCGGGAACATGTTTCCTGCCTCTCGCGTGTCCAAACCCTTAATAATCTATTTTCTTCAATGATTACCTCTCATCCTTCTAAATTCCAGAGAATACCAGGTGGAATGCTGTATGGTAAATGCATGGTCACCTACTTTGGAACGTAACAAAGGCAGCATTGGTGCAATTGCCATCTGAACAACATCTGGTACACCAAGTAAGTAGATACTGTATATATGGTATCCTCGCCCTTCAAACAAAAGCTTTGGAATGACAAATCAAGGACAGAATGCACTGCAAAAATTCAAATACTTTGAAAGAAACAAAATGATAAAAAGCAGAAATGCTTTGCTCTGTTCAGATAAACCAGTGTTAATCTTCATCTCAGGGGGAAGCTTTCCTGGATTTTCTGCTCTCACAATGGATGGCAGTTCTCATTCTGAGATTTTCAGAATTATGATCATCCTCTCTTCAAATGTTTAAAAGCCAGAAATCTTCCAACATTATCCTTTGATGCTTTTATTGTCATTTGGTATGCCTTATATATAGTGTACAACATTGAATCTTCTTGTAAGTGAGTATCAAACTAGTGCAATAATACTTGGGCATTATCACAGGCAATCAGTTAAAAATACAGTTATTGTTCTTACTCGAATTGTTACATAGAAAATGTACAGCTTGTGCAATAATCATATAGAAACAATACAATACAATTGTAAACAAAGGATTGGAGTATACTGTAATAAAAAGGAACTGTGGATGCTGGTCTATACCAAAAATACACACTATATTTGATCAAGGATATAAAGGAGGGGCTGTCTGCTGTCACATGGGGTGGCAGGCGTAGTTTGCCGCTTCGAGCAGAAGATAAAACTGTTTGATTAACTTTTTATAACTGCCGGTGACAGAAACAAGGTGACTTGTGTACTGCCTAAGTGAGGTCTGCTGTATGATTTTACTGAGTTGTATGCAACACAAAGTATTTAATTGTACCTATGTACTATTGTACCTAATGTACATATGAAATATGTACATTAAATATGCTAGTAAGAGTGCTGTTATGATCTGTAGAACCAAAGTGGATAAATGTCTAAAATTTCCTGATTTTAAATTGTCTGACAATAATCTTAGTGTCTGTAATAAAGTAAAATAACTATTATTACAGAACAAATGACAGACGAAGAGGATATTTATAGGCAACGACGCATGCTGTCTGTACAGGCGAATATTCCCTTGCGTAAATTTGGTGTGTGTGCAGATGTGGTGAAGATGTCGCTATTTAGAGCATACAGCACACCACTCTACACTGCGCACCTGTGGTCGAACTATGGAAAGACAAGTTTGCAGAGACTAAAGGTGGCATATAACGATGTCATGAGAACACTGCTAAGGAAACCTAGATGGTGCAGTGCCAGTAATATGTTTGTGGCTGCAGGAGTCAGTAGCTTAGAAGCTAACCTAAGAAATCACATGCATAAATTCATTTGCAGGATAAATGACTCTAAAAATGTAATTATTGTGGCCTTGTCAAACATAAGGGTTAGCACTACACGCTACGTATCCCAGCTGTGGAGACACTGTTATCGTTGTCTCGTTGTAGGACATTGATCATTCTTTTAATCTGGATTTTTAACTTATGTATTGTGTTTAAAAAAATATAATTTATGATGCTTTTATGTGATATACTAAGATTTTATATGTACTTTATGATATTTTTTAATATGCAATGCATTTTTTAATGTAATGTTGCCCCTTGTCTGGACCTTGAGTCCGTAATAAAGTTTATTATTATTATTATTATTATTATTATTATTATTATTATGTGACAATAAAGTATAATTGATTGAGTTACTCCAGCATTGTGTGTTTATCTCAGGAATATACTGAATTCACTTAATAAAATGGCACATACCAGAGTTTCATCTCATTTAATTCAAATTTAATTGTCATTTGGACCCCTGATAAACGAAATTGGACCAAATAACTTTTACATAAACATCCATCACATCGTGTGATAAAAAAAACTGGCACTCCCCTCCCCCCCCCCCTCCCATGTCAGAGTCAAAGTCTGGCGATGGCGATGGTCCCGCGCATTAAGCCACGCCGGTGATGCAGCAATGCAAGGTCGCACACCGGTCTGCTTGAGAGAGCCGCGGCCATTCCAAGCCGCGCGGGGGCGGTGATCTTTCGGGCGGGGGAAAGTCGCCGTTGCAGGAGCCCTGAAAAGCACCTGCGAGCCGCCATGACCCGCAGTTGCAGCCTCCGAATCTCCGGAGGTCGGGCATGGCTCCAGCAGCGGTGTTTGGACCAGAGTCCCCGGGAGGAAATATTAAGGATAAGGTGACGTCCAGATGTCACTTAACAAAAACTACTTATCGTTAATAACGCGGACGGGCTGCAGAGGCCGCTGCTGACGTGAGTCGCGCCGCCTACCGGATCTGATAGTCAAAATGATAATATTGGCCAAATAACTATGTGATAAAATGGAGAATCTCTGCATTTGCAAAGCCTGCTTGTCCTCTTTCGGAGAAAGGTTGCAGAGCCATGAGTCATGGCTCCATAGGACCCTGGGGGAAATGTTGTAACGTCCAGATTCCTTCTTATCGTTAATGTATAGGGTTGTGCAAAAAGAGTATTTGTGCAAATGCATGGTGTGATTGGTTAATGTATTGAAAGCCTTGTTCAAGTTATGTGTTTATACTACCTGGGTAAATGTTTCTTTACTTTGGTAAACTGTCTTCCAACTAGAACCTTCTGTGGAAACAATGTAATGGGATACTTTGTGATTGGGTTAGGGAACTGTCAATAAATGTATTATTATGATCTATATTTGTGATTGGCTTGTAGGGGTTTCCCCCCCACCCCCATATAGTTTCACGTCACCGGTCCGATACCCTATAAAAGAGGGGGCACCACATGGATCGGAGTCGATCTTCTGGGGTAGCACTTGGGACAGTGTTGACTTGCTGGAGGTGTCTATTCGCACGAGACTGAAAGGCTTGGATGAGTAGAGACAAGGATCGGACCCGCGGTGTTGGCTAGGTATCGTATAGGAAGTTTGTGTTAGTGAGAATAAATAAATAGTTGATCCAGTGTTTGACTCAGTGTTTTACTGAACTAGACTAAGGGGGTAAGCTGTAGAGAGCATAATTACATTGGGGGCTCGTCCAGGATCTTAACAGAGCCCGAGACAGGAGCCAACCAGATCCAAGAACAGTACTCTAGCAAGTACTGAGGGTAAGGAGAGAGAGAAAGTCCTTGCCTAAGGGTGTGGTGGGAGTTAGGCTCACAAGGCTTTTCGCTAGAGGGTTCGAGACACCGCACCTAGTTAGTCAACAGCTGTTGCGGTCGGGTACCATTGAGTTGGCCTGACACCAAAGAGAGATTTCAGGGGTTGAAGGTCCCGCTCAGACTGGGATAGCTGAATTGGCTGGGGTATCTTAAGAGACAGGGCTGAGTAGGGAACAGTACAAAGAGGAGAAGTACTGTATCGTTGCTGATGGTGCGATTGGAAAGGCACTTTAAAGATCGGCATCAAACGCCAGCGCGAAGCAGGCACGCGCTGAAGCCCAGTTCCTAGCAGGTTGGAAGGAAGGAGCCGAGGGGGTTGAAGTCTGTGTGAGTAGTACCTAGAACTTTGGATAAGTTGAGGACTCCGTAACGGTGCTGGGAACCCAGTGTTAGAGTATAATTGGCTGAAGGAAATACTTGGGACAACACTGAGGATTGATTGAAATTAAAGGCGCGTCTATTATAATTACTTGAATTTGTGGGAAGGGAGCTAAAATAGTGAGGTACGGTAATTAAGAAAGTAAAGGTCTAAATTCTTCGATTCAAATTCTACCAAATTCAGGGCTTCATATTGAAGGACTGGCTATTGCATAGAGATCTTGTATTTCTATTCCGGGCTTTCATATTGAGGGCACTGGCTATTGTGCATAAAAGTGTATATATTAGATCGTTGGTTAACTTCTGTGTAATAAAAATATATAGTTGGAATTGTTAAAATGTTGTTGTTGATTTACAGTTTGAAGTGTGTTTAAAATGTTGCCGTTGCTTTATTGTATTTACTGGGATGCAAGCAGAAGCCTCAACATGGCACATCCCGGGCCATGCTGACGACAGAAACTGTACTACAGTGACTGACTGAAGTAGCCAATTCTGCAATCACCAACTGTCAACCCTCACTGACCGACCTGAAAGACGTGATATAGAAGATGGCCGGACACGAGGAAGGAAGAATTGTATTTACTGTGTCTTGCCGTTGATTTAAAGTTTTGAGTGTTAGATACACTGTTGTAATCGTGGTTCGAATCGTGACTGCATATTGATATAATGTGATTAAGACTACTGTTATAATTGGAGTCCGAATCGGGGCTGTTCAATCAAGGGTTCGTATCCTTTAGATCAGTTGATCAGTACCTGTTAGAGTAGTGGAAAAAGTAACTGAGGTTGAGGAACAGTACCTGTTAGAAAAGAGTATCTTGATGGGAAAGTATCGCTCAGCGAAAGAGTACTTTGAAGGTAAAGTCTCCTGTATCTAAGGGAGGGGTTCCGTTGGTTGAAAACAGCACGATTTGGGATTTAAAATATACTGTGATTTGGAACTGTAAAAGTCAACAAATGCGATATTAGACGAATGGTTGTGTTCTATATTGGAGTGTGTTTTTGTATGATAGTAATAAGTGATATAGTTTCTTGTCTAAGTATGATTTTGCTTGTATGTTCGGAGCTCATTTGTCTGTGTCTAGATTAAAGTGTTTCAAGTGCAGGAGATTGCAGGAGAAACTTTTTTTTGATTGTTTGCTAAAGCACCTTAACTTTTTTTAGCCATTGTTTGGGAGCGAGTTTGATAAGTCTTGAAGATTGTGAGTGGAGTGTGAATTGTTGAGATATTGTGTGAATCGTTGAGAGTTTGTGTCCATTGTTGGCAACAATGGGAAATCAGATCAAACGGGATATAATTGAGGACCCTGAGAGCCGTTACAATCAGTGTGTAGCGAGTGTCCACAAAAGGCTGAGAGATTAAAGAATTTTTCAGGAGCGTTGAATAGGAAATTAGGTGATGATTTGTGGCCCAAAGAAGGGTTGGAACATTGAAAGGAGTGAAGTATATCGAACAGATTATTTGGCAATGCAGCAATAGCGATGTAGCAAAGGAGTTGATTGGATTATGGAGAAAGTATTATGAAGACAGGAAAGCTAGTAGAGAGGCTGTGAAAATGGCGAATTGGCAGGAAGCAGCTTCAAAGCTTAGAATAGAACTAAGAGATGATGAAGTAAACCGACCTCCAGACACCTTGAGAAAGGGGTGTGGATGTACTAGAGAACATGAGGAGCAGGAGAGAAAGAAATCTCTTGAAGGGAAACTGGCACCAGCAGATTTAGAATTTAAGGACCTGGTGGTTGGCATTGGCTTTGAAGGGGGAGAAGACGATTATTTGGAAGATTGGGAGAGTGTTAGGATTAGGAGAAGTTCGCAGCCTCCACCTCATTCCTCTTGCGTTCCCCGTACTCCATCCACACATTGTACAGCTTGTGCAGAGCCTGCAGCACCTTTAACACCACCTGCAGATTCCACAATAAAGCCTGCTTTACAAACAGCAGCAACACAAGTACAGGATTCTTTGACTCCAACCGCTCCACTATTGGCAGGTAGTCCAGTCACGGTACCAGGAGTAAAACGAAGAAGATAGCAACCGTATTAAGGAGAGAGAGGTTATTAGAGACATAGTACAACACCCAGAATACTTTTGTGGGCCTAAGCCTAGACGAATTAGACGAGTAGCGAGAGATCAGAGAGGTTCCTTTAAGTACCGTCATCCCCTAGTGAAGAGGAAGACATACCGGAGGGTGAGACAGTAGCGGGAGACACTGAGGGAAGATCCCGATATGGCTAATATAATGAGAACAGAGCGAGTATCCCGTAGGCAGTACCCAGTCAGGGAAATGCCTAATCCAGCTTTTGACCCGGTTAGTGCAGTGGGTGCAAACAATCCCCGAACTATTGATGTATATATCCCATGGAAACCCAATGAGATGATGGCAGTACTGAGCAAGATACCTGACCGTAAGAAATCACCTGCTTCCTTTGTGGATTACCTTAGAACCACAATGCGTGTGTATCACGCAGACTCCTGAGATTTATGGGCTGTGATCCAGCAGATAATTACTCCGACAGAGCATACCAGATTCCTAGCAACCTTAGGACCCCCAACTCATGAAGCACTGGCTAATGTGATCACTGACAATAATGCAAGAGAAGATGCAGTTTTAACTTCCCTTGCGAATACTCTTCAGAAGCCAATACTGTAGATATTGCTAGGATTCTGGATGTGAAACCAAAGAAAGGAGAGAGTGCAGATGAGTTTTTAGAAAGATTCTTGGAGTTATACATGGATCAGTCAGGTGATCTGAATTTTACGAATGGGGCAAATTCTCCTCAGTACTGCGCAATATTATTGAACTGCCTTCCAACTAATGTGGCTGAATCAATTAAAACCAATAATATGGACTGGTCGGAAAATAGTTCCAGTCAGATGGCTCGGGCAGTGACATATCACTGTAGAGATGTCAAAAAGCAGGAAGGTCAGCCTGCAGTAAAAACAAAACCAGAATAAGTAATTAAAAAGGAGGCGCCAAAATCTGACTCAGGACGGTGGAGTACTCAAATATTAGCGAAGTATGGAATGGGAGAAATTAGGGTTCCAGAATATCTAGATCATTTTTACGATGATATGCCTGCCTTAGAGCCGATTTCACTGAGACCAAATTGGAGAAGAAATAGAATACTGGGACCAGATCAGTGCTATTCTTGTGGAGGGTCAGGTCACTGGAGTAGGGAGTGCCCAACCAGAGGAAGGAACGAAAAAGGGGGTCACCGAAGAGATTTCCAAGATCAGAGGGATCGGAGAGATTCCAGAGATCAACAAGATCAGAGAGAGCAAAGAGGGAGCTGGCAGGAAAATCAGGGACAGAGAAGACAGATATCCTTCTCTCAAAATGACCAATTTTCACGTCTATGATTAGCAAATTTAGTGGTGACTGGATGCAAATGTGTCAAAGAACCTGTGCTATCAAGACAAGTAGAAGGGAAAACAAGCACCTTCTTGGTAGACACAGGGGCATCCATGTCATCACTCCAATCAATTTACAATCTCCCTGAACCACAAGATGTTCAGAGCCTATCTGGTTTACAAGGACAAGCCTGCTAATATCCCATCTCTAAGCCAGTTGAAGTGGTGTACAGAGGAAAACCAATAAAGCACAGATTTGTGATAAGAACTGGATTAATTGCAATTTAATAGCTGGAGATTTGCTCTGCGCATTTCAATTGAAGATAGAATGCGGCGATGGTGGGATAGTAGTCCCCTGGGCTCCCGAAAGACAATGTTATTCGACAGTGACCCCCAATGGTGGTCCTTAGATTTGGATGGAGAACCTCCACTCCATATTACACCGGCTTATGGCAGGAATGGTAAGAATAACGAACTGGAAGCCTTCTTTAGACCATATGAAGGAAAGGACTTGGAAATAAGAATTTTGGCACTAGTTGAAGGAAAGGAGGGCGTTGCGGAATACGCGGAAGTACCAGTGAATTTATGGAAAAGAACTGCAAGGGTTGCTCCACATTTTACCAGAAAAGTAAACTAAAGATTGTATAGGATCAGCTCTTTAGTTTCTAAAGCTATGTTAGGGATCCAAGGTCTACTGTAACAGTAATTACAGTAAAAGATACAGTATGGTATCTTTTGACCATACCAAGTGCAAAAGATCTCGGAGCAATGGTGAAATGGGACATTACTATGGCAGACCCGAATAGGAACAAAGAGCCAAATTTGTCTAACCAGTATGTTGTTAAGTTTTATCAGGCCCCAAGGACAGTTGTTACCCAGCTATGCCAGCATTTGGGAGTGAGGTATGTGAGTATGTGGACCCACAAGTATGGGCAGATGATGCAGCTCAGGTAGGATGTGTTCACATTGATCCCATCCAAGTAGCTCGCCAGAAAGGAGTAACACTGCCTTCGATACAGCAGTATCTGTTGAAACTACAGGCCATTAACAGCATAGACAAATTAATTTGGGGATTGCTGGAACAGGACATCCTAGTAAAATGCCAGTCCATTTGCAACACACCAATCTTTGCAATTCCGAAACCAGGAAAGGAGGGCCAGTACAGATTGGTCCAAGATCTAAGATCGATTAACTCAGTTGTAGAACCGCTCCATGCACTAGAGCCAAACCCTGCTCTCATGTTAGCTCTAATTCCAGCCGAAGCAAAAATCTTCTCAATAGTCGACCTGCAACATGCATTCTTTTCCTTGCCTTGCCATAAGAACAGCCAATATTTGTTTGCTTTCACATGTAGGGGCCAGCAATACACCTGGACCAGATTGCCTCAGGGATTCATCAATTCACCTATTTTATTTTCCAGATGTCTACAAGAACAATTGAGTAAATTTTAGAAGATCTACCTTAGTGTAGAATGTTGATGA